>NC_072824.1:32364734-32492234 GCF_027744805.1 Dunckerocampus dactyliophorus
ATAACCCTTCACCTCATATGAAGTATGAAGTATTCTGTGTGGTCACTAGGTGTCAGTAATGTTACTGTCATGTTGGGTGAGACACACAAGCACCAGACTCCATCGCCAGAACAACAGGCTTTTATTGCAGCTTTGAATGATCTCCCAGCAGGCACAATAATCCCTAACTCGGGCTACTGTTGCGGCTGTAACCCATGCCAAGCTAAAACTCAACTAGTCACTTCCTGTCCGCCCCCCACTCAGCTCCCCTAGCGCCGGAACACGTTCACAGCAACACACAGGAGTCTTATTTTCTCTTCTTATGTGTACTTGATTGGGTAATACTGAGTGTAACGGTGACTATAGGGGTGTTATGCCATGTCTAGAGGGCTCTAATAATGTTAAAAAACATATTTCGAAGGATGTAAACAGGTTTTCTATGCTCTGCCTATGAAAATATACCGGATGTTTCAGACTTCAGCTTCTTCGTGTTGCCATGTCAAAGACCAAGGCCTTCAGGGTCGGGAGTGCTGACCCTTGTCACATACACACTATTAGCTATGGGGCTGTTTCTTTAACCAGTTGGATTTCAGATTCACCTCACAGGGCCAGCTAGCAGGCCCACAATAGCATCATCATTTTTCCATACTCTGGTTGAGCCAACTGTTGAGAACTATGATGTAGTTTATTTATCGTTGTGATGATTGGATTGTGGGCTGCACGGTGGAGTAGTGGTTATCATGTTGGCCACACAGTCAGGAGATGGAGAAGATCTGGAGTTTGCATGTTCTCCCGTGTGTGTGGGGGTTTTCTCGGGGTCCCACTTCCCACCAAAAGCATGCATGTTAGCTTCATTGGAGACTGTACATAGTCCTTAGGTATGAATGCTTGTGTGTCTACATGGTATGAAAGCGTGTTTGTGTATACGTGGGTGGTGCCTCGCCTCTCGCCCGCGACCCGAGTGAGGATAAGTGGCATAGAAGATGGATGGATGATTCCATTGCCGGCAGAACGTACTGGAAGTTACAATTGTGAACAGAAATGTGAGGTGTGACTGCATCGATGACAACGCATTCAAAGATAAAAGTAATCATCATATTCATCCGCAACATGCAAGATGTCTCACTCAGGCTCGTAATTGAGTGTCTTTGTGTATTATTGATGGTTTGTATCACGTGATATTGGTGGTATTAAGCGGCGGATCAAGGCTGGCCCATGCGACCTTACTTTTATGGACACAAAAGGCTGATCTGTCTAAATCTGTGGTAGTGAGCACGTCTCCTTTGCCGACGTAGTGCCTTAGGCTGGCCACTATAAAAGGCCTCTGTATCTGGATCCAGTGCCGCCTCTCAATTAAATGTTCCTCATTCACGATGATGAACATTTGACGAGTTTAAAGCAACCGACTTTGCACCCGCAGGCGTCCCTTTCCGGGACACGTGCGCCGTGCTCGCATCCCACGCTGCCTTGCTTTGTGTTGGATGTCCGTCATGCTGTTCATCTTTTTGTTCATCTTTTTAACGACGCGACGCCACCGTCGGCTTTTACTACGGCTTGAATGCAACCGCAACAGAGCCGTGGCGTCGCCAACAACAAATAGTGAATATATAATATATAATAGTGAAATATATATAATAGTGAAATAGTCGCCGATCTGTGAGTCTTTAATTCCAAGTCATTTCAGATCGGATGGATTATTCTTTACTTTGCGTTCGTGTGTCTTTGAAGAATTCTCAAAGTTCCGCTTCGATTTTGTCGATCTGTCTATCCCATCAGGAAAATGTGCCTCTTTGTCACTTGTTTCATTCCTTTTCCTCCCGCTTCACATCATAAGGCTGCGAGCGAGGGATTAAGCTTTACTTTCTATTAAAACAAAAACACTTTGCATGTTTTGGCGCCCTCCCTTACGCCAACGCACCGTACTGTACTTGTCAAACAACAATTAATTGATATCCTTCATTAGTCTTTGTGCTGCTTATCAGCGGCGCCGTACGTCGCCGGCGTGTCAATCAAGGCAAAGCAAATGACTGCTCTGTAGGGCGATAACAAGGTCGGATGCAAACACAAAGAAGCCGTATGTCCAAGTCATTACTCATCTCCGAGGAATTAGCTTTTACGTGATCTAATTAGCTTGAACGGGCTTGTCCACTCCTAAACCTAAAAGCTGCAAGTCTAATTTACCTCCGGGTTCTGGTTTTGGTCGCTATGTGGTCGTTCCGATATCGCTGCCTCACTATTTATTTTTTCCAAAAATAATGAAGTCATAAATGATGGCTGTTTGGTGGTTGACTTTGGCCTGACAAGTCATGACGGACAGCCAGTAAGATCCTCCGACTCGGGGCTGATGACATTTTTTTCAAGTCTACCCCTTGACTTTTTCACTCCGTAACCCTCAGGATGTTTGAACAAGTTTGAGGTGACTGTCTTACTGCGTCCAACCTCAGCAAGGCGTGTCTGCTTCGTTTGGGCCCTCGGCTTACAGTACACTGCACATTGCGGGCGCCGGTGGTTCAGGAGCAGGCTGTCCGGAAATGGCAGTTCGATCCTCGCTTCCTCCACCGAGCTCACTCTTGTTGTGTCCTTGGCCAAGACACTTTACCCACCTTGCCTCCAGTTCTGCCCACACTGGTACGTGAATGGCAGTCACGTTTTCACCAGTCTACACCAGCGCGTCTGTGGCTACAGATGTACTTTACCACCACTAAGGAGTGAATGAATAACGGGTTCACGTCACTGTGAAGCGCCTTCGGTACCTTGCAAAAAAGCGCTGTATAAAATCAATGCATTTTTATTTATTATTATGATCTGTTAGGTGCAATATGGTAGGAAAACTGAGACGGCGTACGAGAACAGAGGTGGAAATCACTTCATCATCATCCTGGAGGTGTGTTTGGACTCCTTGTCTTGGGAAACTGACCGTTTCTGCTTCACAGCGTCATAGTACACGTTGGAATTCACGTTTACCTTCAATGAGCCACAATTCCCCCAGTGTCGGCAGCACTCGTGCATGCTGCCACCACCATACTCGACTGTCAGCAGGACATGATTACCTTGCTACTCAGTTGCGTTGCCAGATATTGAGGCAACAACGGCTGTCATATTCAGCCGATAGCGACTGTACACCACCGTCCAGCTGTGCACTGACTACGTCCTGAAAATGAAAGTACTTGCTGGAATGTGAGGGCTGCAGTTAGTTTGTAGACTCTGTATGTTGTGTTTGTTCATATAAAGTTTACAGTGTGCAGGATTTGAAGTATGTCAGGTGATGTATATTCACGATGCACCACCATACATCGACATTTTACTACCTTTTTAGTTTGGGGCGTTTTTACCGTCTGGATGCCATAAAACACCAGCAGCAATTCTGCTTAGGACGGAATGAGAAAGGGAGAAAAGATTTAAATCCAAATTGGACGCGAGCAGAGTGGGTATCAATCAAAAGAGGGGAAAACTCTCGCTGCGGGTGCGCAAGAATTTCAATCAGGCAGCCCTCGATTTCAATGTTCTGTCTGGAAGCAGGGAGCAATTACACTTCACGACACTCCACCAGAACTTACTGGATTTGCAACATACTGAACTCTTCTTACGTTTTGGGCAAATTTCATGTATCATTCCTGTTTTTTAATAGATGTCTTTGAAATCAACTAGAAGCACATCTAAACTCACCAAAATTCTGCAAATATGTTGGGACAGTTTTGCAAAACTTGAATACCTTTGTTCAGCCCCCCCCCCCCCCCCCCCCCCCCCCCCAGAGTTATTCATTTGTATTATTTCATTCATCCGTTGAATGAACGTATTATTATTTCATTATAGTTAGCAAGAACGCCATCTCAGCAAAGTGAAACTGCTAGAGTGATTGTGGCCCAAAGTGTTGAGAAAGACATAAATATTTTATGATGGCAAGTTGCATGTGCTCCACAATGTCATGAAGAGTGATAAGAGGAATGGTGCTTCATTGCAAAGTCCCTCTTTGTCATGAAAATGAACTTCATCTTCATTCATGTGTGGGCTTATTTCTCATGTTTGCCTAAGAACACAGCCATGAATAAATGGTATCGAAAAAGCCTCTGATGTCAACTTCTCTCCATGGTCAGGATGCTCTCCAAAGCTGAATCCCTTTGAGACCTTGTGGTCAATTCTCGAGAGGCGGGTGGGTAAACAAAAACTCACAAATTCCAACAAACTCCAAGCATTGATTATGAAAGAAAGAGCTGCCAGGATGCGGCCCAGAAATGAATTGACATCACGCCACGGTGAGCTGAAAAAGAAGGGTCAACACCGCAAATGTTGACTCTTCACGTAGACTTCATGGAACTTTCAGGAGAAGCCTTCGGCACGTGCGAAATGCTTGCAGTTACTCTTGAATATACCACAGTAACACATAGTAACAAATAGTAGCACATAGTAATATATAGTAACACATAGTAGCACATAGTAACACATAGTAACGCATAGTAAAACATAGTAACGCATAGTAACACAGAGTAACGCATAGTAACGCATAGTAAAACATAGTAACGCATAGTAACTCATAGTAACACATAGTAATATATAGTAACACATAGTAACGCACAGTAACGCATAGTAACACATAGTAACACATAGTAAAATATAGTAACACATAGTAACACATAGTAACGCATAGTAACGCATAGTAACGCATAGTAACGCATAGTAACACACAGTAACGCATAGTAACGCATAGTAATATACAGTAACACATAGTAACACATAGTAACACATACGAACACATAGTAACGCATAGAAACACATAGTAACACATAGTAACACATAGTAACACATAGTAACGCATAGTAACACATAGAAACACATAGTAACACATAGTAACGCATAGTAACAGATAGTAATGCATAGTAACGCATAGTAACGCATAGTAACACATAGTAACTCATAGTAACTCATAGTAACACATAGTAACACATAGTAACACATAGTAACACATAGTAACGCATAGTAACACATAGTAACACATAGTAACACATAGTAACGCATAGTAACGCATAGTAACACATAGTAAAACATAGAAACACAGTAACGCATAGAAACACATAGTAACACATAGTAACACATAGTAACACATAGAAACACATAGTAACACATAGTAACACATAGTAACGCATAGTAACGCATAGTAACACATAGTAAAACATAGAAACACAGTAACGCATAGAAACACATAGTAACACATAGTAACACATAGTAACACATAGAAACACATAGTAACACATAGTAACGCATAGTAACAGATAGTAATGCATAGTAACGCATAGTAACGCATAGTAACACATAGTAACTCATAGTAACTCATAGTAACACATAGTAACACATAGTAACACATAGTAACACATAGTAACACATAGAAACGCATAGTAACGCATAGTAACACATAGTAACGCATAGTAACACATAGTAACACATAGTAACACAGTAACACATACGAACACATACAAACACATAGTAACGCATAGAAACGCATAGTAACGCATAGTAACACATAGTAACACATAGTAACACATAGTAACACATAGAAACGCATAGTAACGCATAGTAACACATAGTAACGCATAGAAACGCATAGTAACGCATAGTAACACATAGTAACACATAGTAACGCATAGTAACACACAGTAACACATAGTAACGCATAGTAACACATAGTAACACATAGTAACACATAGTAACGCATAGTAACGCATAGTAACACATAGTAACACAGTAACACATAGTAACACATACGAACACATACAAACACATAGTAACGCATAGAAACGCATAGTAACACATAGAAAAACATAGTAACACATAGTAACGCATAGTAACACATAGTAACGCATAGAAACGCATAGTAACACATAGAAAAACATAGTAACACATAGTAACGCATAGTAACACATAGTAACGCATAGAAACGCATAGTAACACATAGAAAAACATAGTAACACATAGTAACACATAGAAACACATAGTAACACATAGTAACACATAGTAACGCATAGCAACGCATAGTAACACATAGTAACACATAGTAACACATAGTAACGCATAGTAACACATAGTAACACATAGTAACACATAGTAACGCATAGCAACGCATAGTAACACATAGTAACACATGTAACGCATAGTAACGCATAGTAACACATAGTAACGCATAGTAACACATAGTAACGCATAGTAACGCATAGTAACACATAGTAACTCATAGTAACTCATAGTAACACATAGTAACACATAGTAACACATAGTAACGCATAGTAACGCATAGTAACACATAGTAACGCATAGTAACGCATAGTAACACATAGTAACACATAGTAACACATAGAAAAACATAGTAACACAGTAATGCATAGTAACGCATAGTAACACATAGTAACACATAGTAACGTATAGTAACGCATAGTAATATATAGTAACACATAGTAACACATAGTAACACATAGAAAAACATAGTAACACATAGTAACACATAGTAACGCATAGTAACACATAGAAAAACATAGTAACACATAGTAATGCATAGTAACACATAGTAACACATAGTAACGTATAGTAACACATAGTAACACATAGTAACGCATAGTAACACATAGTAATATATAGTAACACATAGTAACACATAGAAAAACATAGTAACACATAGTAACACATAGTAACGCATAGTAACACATAGAAAAACATAGTAACACATAGTAATGCATAGTAACACATAGTAACACATAGAAAAACATAGTAACACATAGTAACACATAGTAACACATAGTAACACATAGAAACACATAGTAACACATAGTAACACATAGTAACACATAATAACACATAGAAAAACATAGTAACGCATAGTAACACATAGAAACACATAGTAACACATAGTAACACATAGTAACGCATAGTAACACATAGTAACGCATAGTAACGCATAGTAACACATAGTAACACATAGTAACACATAGTAACGCATAGTAACACATAGTAACACATAATAACACATAGAAAAACATAGTAACACATAGTAATGCATAGAAACACATAGTAACACATAGTAACACATAGAAACACATAGTAACACATAGTAACACATAGTAACGCATAGTAACACATAGTAACGCATAGTAACGCATAGTAACACATAGTAACACATAGTAACGCATAGTAACACATAGTAACACATAATAACACATAGAAAAACATAGTAACACATAGTAACGCATAGAAAAACATAGTAACACATAGTAATGCATAGAAACACATAGTAACACATAGTAACACTGGACACAAACATGTGGCCATGAAAATCGCTAAACGCATACAAATGTCTTATTTTGGGGTATAAAACAGTATGATTTTCGCATGCGTATTAGTGTGGAAGTGTTCACTTTGATGCGCATGTGCATGTGGCGCAGTTCCACTGTGTGTTCCACACGTGTTGTCTTGTCTTATTTTCGCTATCACGTTGAGCGAGTGAGGTGTTTGCTTCGATGGGAATACAGTAGCACTTCCTCAAGCAAAATCAGGTTATTTATAGTAGCGGCAGGCTTGATTCCAGTGTCTGAGGCATTTTTAAGGCCGTCTCAATTACTTGTGGTTTTTCACCATTTGCGAGTTGTCTTCACCGTAACCCCCGGTGAAAAAAATTAAATAATCACATGAAATAATAATAAAGAAAAACTTTCAGAGGGTGTAGCTATTAGGCCAACAGATTGTGAGTTGGTGAAGTGATGTTGTGCTCCGCATGTTTCATAGTCACACAAAGAGGAACACCTGCAGGGTCTTTGTGATTCATCATGTAGCAAACAGCAAGAATGAAGCGCTCTAATACAACAAATCCTGCATTCCCTGTGCTTTTTCCTCTTATCTCCGATTGCTGCTGCGATACGGGATGAGTGGAACATTAGCGGTGTTGTAACTTTGGTCAAGTGCATGGAAAAAGTCTCCTTGAGAGAACAGCACTGAGATGCTTCGCAAACACCGCAGTTGGTCGCATGTAGGACGACCTCCAATATAAGCACTTGGGGTTGTGACTGCAACTGCTGTGTGTGTGTGTGAGTGACATGAAGAAAAGCTCTGATTCGCTTGAGGAGAAGTCGTTTTGCACCACCTCTAGACCCGAATATAAGACTACGTTCACACTGCAGGGTATGATGCCCAGTTTGGGTTTTTGTTGAAATCCAATTTTTTTATGTGGCCGTTCACATGCAAAAGTCAATGTGGACGCAAACACACATTAAAGATTGCTGCAGTGTGTGTGCGAGGAGAAAAATGGCTCTGTTGATCATAAGGGTTGCCGACCCCTGCACCAGGATTTCTCTTTAACATGGAACATTTTTAGTCTTAAAATGAAGGGGATCTATGTCAGCCTTTCTGCCTCACTCCATGCATCTGCCCGAATTCGAAAGCAGAGTGGGCAACACTGAAGTAGCAGCGGTGGTACGCAGCAGTAAAGCCACATCGGTGTACGAACTGCAGTCCATACACACTCTGTCTCTGTCGCCAATAGCACCCAATAACATGTGGGCCTTTTTTTTTTTTTTTTTTTACAGGAGTAACGTTCGCTAACTCTTACGTTTCCTTTACTGACAAACTACAGCAACGTTTGACAGGCAAAGCAGGAATTCAGCTCCAAGTTGACTTACACGTGCTGAAAAGTCGTGGGTGGTGGTCACGGAGATGACTCATCATATTGGAAGTGTTTCTTTCTGCAGATCGGTTGATTGTCTTCCATTTTTTTCCCCGTCAAAATCCTTTGCAAATCCAAAATATGTCCACACATTAGATGCTGTTCTTCTCAGGAGCGCTGTTTGCCGCCATGTTGCCTTCCGCCATGTTTTTACGAGCCAAACATTGCAAACTGCGCATGCGCTGCTGCTGTGATTATCAATCACGGTTTTACCGCCGCTATTCAATAATACCAGCACGCAGGACACAATAGTCCACCCACTAACAGCATTTGAAGCCAGCAGTTGTTATTGTACCCTGAATGCTGAATAGTCCACTCTCAGCGAAATAAGCATTCTAATGACGCCAGCAAGGTGCGCGTAAAACCCGTGTTTTGTTTTGCCATGAAAATAGTAGACAGCCGTGAGAACGGCAAGTCTTTTTGTTTTTTGTTCCGATTGTGATCTTTGAAGCCAAAGCAGAAACTGGACGCTTATTGCGAGCTGAAAGTTGAGGGCACATGAAGGACAAACAAATTGCTTTGAGGCAGAGTGGATTGACGGAAGCAAGTCGGTGTCATCAAGGTTGGTCTGAGTGGTGTCCTCTTTATTGAAGCGCTGATGGTCACACGCTGCCAGCCTCACACTCGGCAGTGCCAGCCTCGCTGCAGGAAAACCTTTTGGTGTTGCTCCTGAAAACAAAAGCAAACAAAAAAACAAACAAAGCAGTTGCATTCAGACGGAATTCCTGCAAAATACAGCAGTCAAAGATCGTCTACATGGCAGTAGTGTTCTGGTGTTTTCAAGGGTCCACTGCAAAAACCCAAGTCAAACAACCTCTGACGAGTGTCCTGCTGTTTTTAAGAAGCTACTGCAAGGGTCACTTGCCAGAGACGGGACAGGAGAGTTGCGCAAGCAAGCAAGCATTACAAATTGTTGAGGATGTTGTAGAGATGTTTGCAGCGGCGGACATCCCATTGGACAAGACAGCCAAGCCACACCCGCTTCTGCCATCGTCCAATGATCTGTTGCATCAAGGGCGTGGATATGCAAATGACCTGACGTCTGCTTTGACTTACGATGTGAACTTCAGAGTAGTTCCGGGTTATTTCTCTGTTTTTTGTCACTATTCAGACAATAACGAAAGTGACACTGATATCAAATCAGAAATATTGTGATTTTCGTTTAAGTGCAAGTTTTGTGTAAAGAGACACTGTTATTTTCTTTAATTTTTAATGTTTGTTTGTTTCATTTATTTGATTTAAAAGCTCTTGAGAAATTAAAGTTGACTGTTTTTAATACAGTGTACTCAGTAATGACCAAATGGTCTCAAAATAATGTTGACAATTATATCGTTTATCAGCAATAAGTTGTAGGACAAATATCATATATATATGATATCACATAATCCAAATTGTTCTTGTGGCAGGCCTAGTCGTGCCAAAATGTCGTGTTGCTGCTGGATGTTCACAGTATCCGAGTGATACTGCAAGTTTGTTTTCAAAAGAGGAAGGTTCAAGACAACAGTGGATGAAGCAAGTGCAGAGAACGAGACAGATGGACGCCCACCTGGAGTTCTGTCTTTTGCAGTTATCATTTCATTGCCCTGAAGGTACGGTGTAAATGCATCCTGAAAAAGGATGCTGTTCCACCAGTGCACAGGAAAAAACAAGACAACAAAGAACCACCACTACGTCAAAGTCAAAGGAGAGAAAGTCATGTCTTGTTTCCATAAAGTCTTCTAAACGCTATTCCACGATAACGACAAGGCTGCAAAGCATTGTAGATGCTGTATAAACATCTTTTGACAGCAATATTTTTACTGGGGGGAGCAGCGGCGATGGCGATCACTCGTTGTTGACGTGAGCCCACATGTGCATTAAAACAGACAGGCTATAAAAACCCTTCGCGCTCATTAAGAAGCCCAGAAGAACTTCCCATTCTGTGTTTCGAAGGCGACCAATCACCATCTCCATGTCTTAAGGCTTAAGTCCATCTTCTGGAACTTCTCTACTGCATCTCCAAAAGTTTCAAACTATTGACACATGGCTCAAATCTTCGCTATAATCACCGTAAACATCCGCCTCGTACGCCGCCATGTTTGTGTAGCGGAGCGGTACTACCCTGACGACGTCACACCCGGACATGAGGCTGAGCTGCGAGAACTATGCCGAGTTCTTATCACATGCACTGCTGCCACCTTGTGGCCGTTGCTCTGAAGTAAAATGCGTTCGTGGAGAGTTGCGTCAACACCTATTTTTGCCTCTCGTGCGGAAAAAACGTATAAATACGTTGTTGGGATCGGGCATTCGGGTTTATAAAAACGTAGGAATGAATGAGTTAAGGATCCACTGAAAAACGCAGAGGGAAGGTCAGTGCATTAAAATGGCAGTCTAGCTAAGTGATGGCAAACTGTGCAGAAGAGGGGGCGGAGTCACACATCCTTCCACCAACCCACATTGGAAACGCCCACAGAGACCTTCTCTGCCTCCGTCTCAATGCTGGACGACAGACGAATGAATGGACTGTACTTTATTTTTTTTTTTTAATACTTCATCCCACAGAGCTGGAAATGTGCCGGAGGTTTTCCCAGAACCAATTGGTAGGAAAAATGCTCACAGAAGCGCTGAGTCGCCGGAAAAGGGGGAAAAAAGCCCAAAGATTTGGCAAACAAAAGTAGTGCTAGCTTGTCTGTGAGCGTTTAACGTCCACTGAGGACACGGTTCAAGCAGCTCTCTGTCACTTTGAGGTGCGTGTTGTTCATCTTGTGGCGAAGTTACACCACCGACTTGTCTGTGCTCTGATGATGTCTTCTGTGGACATTATTATCCATACCTGAAAACATGCATGCTAATGTTAGCTTAGCTTTGGCTCATCACCACCGCACAGCAAACCCTGCACATGGGAGGCAACAAGCGCCGTGGCCATGCCGGTGAGCGATGTCCTCGCATCCACAGCGCATTACTAGTCTCCCATCGTTTTGATTTGGAGGGAATTTGGGGTATCAAAGTAGTTTGGTGTCGATGTGTACTCTTGCTAGTACCGGATCTTGCAAGTATTGAAGATAAACTTGTGGAAAAGTCAGTTCAATGAATGTAAACTTACCTGATATGTTTGCCAACAAGTTACGTGTTAGACTGTACGCAGACCAGCTGCGGAGGTTCTTTGCCGTGTCAAACAAACTCTACGGGTGCTTATGTTTTTTTTTTCAGGTTGCAAGACAAACTTTTCGTGCTTCGTCCTTACGGCCAGCGCGTGTCTTTCCTAAGTTTTGCTGGTGTCAGTTTGGGAAAAATGTCCATTTTTTCCTACGTTGCACTTGCGGGCTCCGTATGTGTACGGAATTAGCGCGGCCAACGCATGTTCAGATATTTTGTATGTCGTCCGTGCGTGTCGAGATCTTCCTCCTTCGTGGTCCCCACAAGTATGTTCGCCACGAAGAAGAAAAATAAACACTGCGGTTCGGTGAATGCCAACATTAGCACGGCCAAAAACAATGTCTGTTGTTTCACTTTAATGCTGGTTTGCAATAAATTGCTTGTCTCGCTCCCGTTTCTCCTTCGTTGCATTTTGAAGCTCTACTTAGAACCTCCTGAAGACCCAACAGTGCAAAATGGACATTCTTGCAATGTTTCAACTGGTCTTAAGGTTTTACCAGCAGTGCAGGCCCTCTTTTGAATGGTTTCATTGCGACTGAAGTGTTTGATGCGATGTGCTTTCTGCGGGTTTAATTTGCCAATAAAATCTCTTCAGCTGCGGACTCTAATAAGTTTAATCAGTACGCGTCCAAAAAGAAAACACAACTTGGATCTCATGCAAATGATCGCTCAGCAAAAAGAAAGCCAGGGTGTCAACTGTCATATCTTCTCATTTCTGGTTTTCAATTACTTGGAGGAGCGAAATAGTGGCTAACCGAAAGGGTGGTGGGGGGTGTGGAGCTGCCTGCACCAATAGAAGTCTTCTTGGAAAAAAAACACATGAATTCTCGGCCTCCAGCTGCATTTTTAATTCTCTTTGAGGAGTCAGCGTGAGTCCACGGACCCTGAAGTCTCCTTCAAAGAGTTTGAGAGGCTCACCTAAGTAGAAACAGGCCATCTAAGGAGTAGCATCCAAAACACGGAGCATATTGCTTCTTTTGATTTAAATCAAAATTGGGCAAACTGCGGCCGCCGGCCATATCCTGCCCGGTCAGCATTTGCATCCAACCCGATGACGTTTCTACATTTTCTTTAAACCTTCAACATGGCCAACAATAGGCTTTGTGATGCTGTCTTTAAATGACATCAATCTTGAACGATTGAAACGATCGCAATAGTTTTTGAAGCGAGCCCCCACCCCATCTCTTAGGGTGTGTCCAGCCACCCTACGGAGGAAACTCATCTCAGACGCTTGTATCCACAATCTCGTTCTTTCGGTCACGACCCAAACCTTATGTGCAAAGATGAGAGTGGATGCAAATTCTTTTTCAAACCGCCCAAAAAAGTCCCAGGATCGTTCCCGTGTGGACAGGCCTTCACTTTTAAGGTTTTGCATGGAAGTAGACGCTACAAATGCAAGTATTGTACTGCTGACTTATTTTATCTGCAATTTGGATCAGAAAGGAGAAAACTGCAATTTTGCATGCCGCTTTGGGACTCCAGCGAACCACAGTGAGAGCCATTATCCACAAATAGCAAGAACATGGAACAGTGATGAACCTTCCCAGGAGTGGCCGGCCAAAATGACCCCAACAGTGCAGCGATGATTTTTGTGACCAAGAGGTCACAAAAGACCCCACAACAACATCCAAAGAAGTGCAGGCTTCACTTGCCTCAGTTAAGGTCAGAGTTCATGACTCCACCATAAGAAAGACGCTGGGCAAAAATGGCCTGCATGGCAGAGTTCCAAGACCAAAACCACTGCTGAACAAAAACAACATTAAGGCTCATCTCAATTTAGCCAGAAAACATCTTGATGATCCCCAAGACCTTTGGGAAAATACTCTGTGGTCTGATGAGACAAAAGTTGAATTTTTTGGAAGGTGTGTGTTCCATTACATCTGGTGTAAAAGTAACACAGTATTTCAGAAAAAGAACATCATACCAGCAGTACAATATGGTGGTGGTAGTGTGATGGTCTGGGGCTGTTTTGCTGCTTCAGGACCTGAAAGACTTGCTGTGATAAATGGAAGCATGAATTGTGCTGAAGGAGAATGTCCATCCATCTGTTGGTGACCTCAAGCTGAAAGCAACTTGGGTTCTGCAGCAGGACAATGATCCAAAACACACCAGCAAGTCCACCTCTGAATGGATGAAGACTTTGGAGTGGTCTAGTCCAAGTCCTGACCTGAATCCTATTGAGATGCTGTGGCATGACCTTAAAAAGGCGCTTCATGCTGGAAAAGCCTCCAATGCGGCTGAATGACAACAATTCTGCTAAATTCCTCCCCAGCGCTGGAAGAGACTCATTGCAAGTTATGACAAACGTTTGATTGCAGTTGTTGCTGCTAAGGGGGGCCAACCACTTATTAGCTTTAGGGGGCCATCACTTTTTCACACAGGGACATGTAGCTTTATATTTTTTCTCCCTTAATAATAAAAAGTTTTATTTAAAAAGTGCATGTTGTGTTGAGTTGTGTTGTCATTGACTAACATTTACATTTCTTTGATCTGAAACAAAAAAAAAATCAGGAAGGGGGCAAACACTTTTTCCCACACGTGCAAACACACACGTGATTCGTCCAAAAGAAACCTTCCCAACTGAAATAAAAGTATTATTTATCAGGCAGGCTGGTTCAGACGGGGTGGCGCCAACCCTCCTAACCTGTTTGTTGACATCCAATTAAAGCGAAGCGGCAAGAGCGGGGATGTTAAAATGAAAACATATTTCCTTGATGGCATTTCCTCATTGAAATCATCACTTTAATGTGGCGTGTGTTTGCCAGTCTGGGCCTTTCCTCCTGACAAGATAAGCGCGGAAGGAGGGCGGGGAAATCTCTGGCAAAGTGCTTGCCTCGCCGCCATCGAGTGCACACCTGCAGAGTGTAGATTAGACGTGAATTATCCGAAGAGCGAGCCTGCGCTGATAGCTCTCCCAGCTAATCTGCCGCTTTCATCTGAAAGCTTCGTTATTACTGTTTTTTTTTTTTTTTGCTCAGACTGACGCCACTTCTACAGGACTCTCTCAGAACTCCCTGGGTACCGATTCCAAAACTTTTTGGCTTTCGGGTGGCATTCAGTGTTGTGTTCTAAAGCAGGTACTGGCTGAGCACACAAAGTACTCGGATGCGCTGTTTTAGATAAGAGATTCACGAAGAAGTGGACGTGCACTTTGATTGCTGTTGTTGGATGCAGTATTGCACACGTAAACACACCACAGAGCACCACGCCATCTTTTCACTCTTGGACGTTTAACGTTTTAAAAATGGTTTCAAGGTACATCACGGCATGAAAAATATTGTGTTGTGACTTGAGTTGCAGGTGTAGCCACAGTACCGCACTTTGGTTACAGCGGTGCCTCGGTTTACGTCATGAATCCGTCCCTAACCAAAGCAAACTTTCACATAGAAAATAATGTCAATCCAATTAATCCACTCCAGACACCCAACACAAAACACATTTTATAGACAAGAACTATAGTTTTGCATGCAGAAAATGATGCAAAATAATGACAAGTGAATGGACAACTCAACATTTAACATCACTTTTACCTCATTTTGCACCGAGGGAGGGGGAGGAGAGGAGATTATGCTTGCAGGGCAATCCCTTTTTATGAACTGTTCTGCACTCATGCCACAAAAACATCTATGCAGAGAGGCCTGTGATGGGCCTTCTAACATGCACACTGTGACATTCAAATAACGCCACAAACGTGACGTGTGATTGTTAAATCGCCACACTTCGTATATAAATAACCAAGAATGAGATTTTGTTGGAAACCCCCCCCCACAAAACCATCAATTACCAAGGTAACACATTAATTATTCTGCTGCAACCACAAATTGCAAAAATGACTAAATATCAACATTCCCGAAGTAATAAACATGTACCTCGCCGTTCAATATAGAAAGTGACGTTGCAGAAGTGCGTCGGCGTGTGCTGTGTTTGACTACGGCGGCCCGAACATGCTACGGTTTGTTGTTGGAATGAGAAATGAGTGTTGTGGATGTAAAATGCGACAGGCAGAAACACCGAGTGTCACCGTCGATGCGCCGCGTGGTTGATGTACGCATTACACAATTCTGAAATGACGGCGGTCTTCGCTTTGAGCCGTTGAATTCGGAGGTCTCGCACCCTTGTCTCGGTACGGTCCATCGCCTTTCTCTCTTGTGCGCTCCATGGAATTTGTTACGTGGTGTAGAAAACGCGGATATAAACAAACGCTGTTGCACTAAAGTGGTGCCCGCCGCCCACAATGCATTGCGCGATCACGTGCAAGTATCACGAGATCTCGTCTTCAGCACGTGATCCAAGATGACGGCATGAACAAACTGGATGCTAAACAAGCGGGCAAACGCAAACCAAGGCAACATTTTTGCAAATACTTTGGGATGTTAACCGAAAAACGTGCTAACTGGAGCGGATGTTAACCGAGGCACCGCTGTATTTATTTATTTAAAAAGAACTCAGTCATTTTGAATTTATTTAACATATGTTCCACCTTCATCATGTTATATGGTTTAAAAATAAATATCACTTTTTTCTCTTTACAATAAAGGTATTTCAAAGTAAGACATTTTAGAGCAGGAATTGTGATACCGTGAAACCCAAGGTCATGGGACCGTCAGAATGTCATACCGGCCCATGCGTAGTCGCAAGGTAAACCCACATTCTGTTGTTGTTGTTCATTCCACAAAGTAGTGTATTTGTGGGAGGGGGAATGCTTGCTACTTTTATGTGAGCCACAAGTCAGCCTGTAAACTTTGTAGTTCAGCCTTTTCGTCCGCCCGCGTGAACTTTGGAACCTTTTCAACCTGGGCTGATGAGAAGGTTTCATTCCGCTTTCATCACGACTTCTCCGCACCCACTTTATTGAGCAGGACCCTGGTGAGCTGCACTTGTCTGCTTCCGTTAGCGGTGAGTTTTGTCCTTGCGTGTCCCCAGCTGTGGAAGCCAACCTTGACTTCTCCCTGCACTTCAAGTGGAAGTAGATGGAAACCCACAAGCTCATCTCTAATGTCTTGCACGCCATCCCAAAGACAGCGATGCAGACTTTCAGTCTCCAATGGCTGCGTGTTTGGAAGCCTGCCCTGGTTGAGGTCAACCGACAGCAGGTATTTGCACCCAAAGGAAGACTTTCAGGATGACATCTTGAGGTCGCTGAACGGCGGGCATGCTTGCATGACTCGCATGTTAAGTTGAGGAAAAGGGACTTGAGGCGAGGATATCCTGGCCTGCCGAGGTGCCAAAAGGAGGTTGATTAACAAGCAGGGAGCATGTGCAGCCTGTGCAGCGTGTGCAGCCTGTGCAGCGTGTGCAGCCTGTGCAGCATGTGCAGCGTGTGCAGCATGTGCAGCGTGTGCAGCATGTGCAGCGTGTGCAGCCTGTGCAGCATGTGCAGCGTGTGCAGCCTGTCTAGCATGTGCAGCGTGTGCAGCCTGTGCAGCGTGTGCAGCGTGTGCAGCGTGTGCAGCGTGTGCAGCCTGTGCAGCGTGCGCAGCGTGCGCAGCGTGCGCAGCGTGCGCAGCGTGCGCAGCGTGCGCAGCGTGCGCAGCGTGCGCAGCGTGCGCAGCGTGTGCAGCTCAGCGCCAAGACCACACGGCTGGAAAGGTGAACGTTCAAGTCTTGAGTGACGGGACTTGACCAGAGGTTATAGCAGGCCTTTTATGAATATTATTATTAAGCTCATATATATACAGTACGTATAGTCATCTAAATTGTATAAGAACTGTTGCTGGATGCCTTTCAGACCTTATCAAGTCCCCCCAGTGATCATGATTGACTGCAGCTGATTTCTCTTGGGCAGCAAAGGGAAAGTCCAAAGGATTCGGTCAGGAGTCTAAAAAGGGGAATTGTAGATTGACACAATTTGGGAAAGCATAATATCGTAGATCCCGGCGTTTCACGGGGACTATGATCCAGGACCGCCTGCGAAGTAATTGGTACACATAAAGAATGTTGACCCATGGCTCGCTCCACCCCCTCCCCTCCTGCTAGCTTGATGTTGAACTGCTAGCGTAGCATCACATATCTCCTGTATCCTAGCAATTACTACTAATAAACTACGTCGTAAAACATCTGAGAAATGCTTGCGATTGGGCTCAGGCTGTGACGTTTGTTTAAAAAGTCAACAGAGTCAACATTTACGTTTTTTGGATCGTCAAAAAATCAAGGGAAGGAAATCAAGTGTCGTAATTTTCGTGTGGGCCGAGCACTCGTAGCGCCGCAGCAGCAGTGGCAGAGCAAGAATATTTTCATTGGGGTGGCCGAGGTGAGACCATGACTCACACGGGGTGGCAGGAGGCTGACACCTGAAAGGTCTGGATGGGGAGAGGGACGCCACCACGAAGCTCCGCCACTGTGCAGCAGCACGCTCTATTTGTTTCCACGGCACACTACAAATTGCATGGACACAGTCCTTCCGGGCCAAATGAACCCATTTGGCACCACCACATTGGAATGAGACTCCATCTGCAGGTGGACATTAAGTGAACCGATGTCCTGCATACCGTTTATCTTGTCCCGAAGCGCCGACCCACGACTTTGAAAGGCTTAAAGTTGCTCGTGTAAGGCGAGGTGGTCCAACACAGTCTGGTACGGAATTGAAGAGGAAAAGTAACCTACCCAACAAAATGAAAATACACCCCCGATATGCTATGAAAAAGCAGCATTTTCACGGACCCTCCTAATCGAGCACGCACACAGTGGAACATTCCGACTAGTGAGGCTAGGCGACGTAGAAAATGGATGGATGATGGATGGAAGGGGCCAGCTAGCTTGCTACTTACTAGCCACCCATGTTTGTTTACATGCTTGAGAGATGGTTTGATGAGGTCATCTTTTGCGCGCCAGCAAATACAGGCCATAGGCCTGTACACAGCATGTTTATTATCGGCTTACATCATAGGGAAAAACCCCGATACCAATACTGATAGATATTACATTATTATGGCCCATAATATCGGCGGGCCGATATTATCGGACATCCCTTATGATTACCCTTTCTGGTGAATGACATGTTTTCTGTGGAAAGTACAGTACTGTTTTTAGAGGAGAAAATACAAATAAAAAATAACTTTTTGTCCAGAAATGATCTGATTTGCAGGACCGTAAATGCTGAATGCTCTTCATGCGCTGTAAAATCTTTTTTTGCACCTCCCGTGCATGTTCTCTTTTGTGAGTCAGGCATGTGGTGTCATCTTCAGGATGACTTCGGGAGCGGCACGTTTGTTTGTGACATCTGCAGCTCTTCGAGTCCGGTCTCATCGCATTTGCATTCTGTGTCTGTCAGCTGGGATCGATGCATCATTAGCGCTCCAACGGAATCCAGTAACAATCCAAATGAAGGAGGAAGCATCACAGCCGCCTTCCACCGGGCGGGTTAGAGCTTAGTTTTGCTTCCATAAGCCCGCCTTGGACTGGATTGTGGGCCTTCATTAGCATTTTCAATGACATGGACCCGCCTTGTGCAAGACTGCTTTGTGAGAAAGATGGAATCCCCAAGCTGGCACACGATGTAGGCCAGGTACTCATCAAGGAAGACCATTTTTAACCTGGAGCTGCTTGAATGACTCCTTGGGCTCATTGGAGGAGAACTCAGGCTTTGATACGCTAGCCTTAAAAACCAGGGGTGTCCAAAGTGCGGCCCGGGGGTCATTTGTGGCCCGCGGCTGTGATTTTATTTTAAAAAAAAACAACAGCAGCAGCAAAAATGGGAAAATCAATGAAAAGTCCAAACATGAAGAGAAGAGTTGCAATCTAGCAAGGACAAAAAGTCATCACTTCTCAAGCATAAAGTCATCACGTGAGGAAAATATCATTTTACTAGCATGACCTTGAAATATTATTCATCATTTTTTAAGTCAAAAACAATAAATAAAGTTGCAATTTTTGGAAACTTAGGTTGGGGAGAATTTATAACAAAATATCAGGAGAAATAAAGTCGAAATATTTGGAAAAATTCTACAAAAAATAAATCAACAGCAGAAATGTTACCAGAGTGAAGTCAAAGTATTACCAGGAAAACATCGACTTGCAATGTGAACAAATATGAGAATAAACGCGTAAAATGAGGAGAAATATCATGTCAGTAACCATGTTGAAATCGAGAAAAATACCTTCTTTTTAAAGACATAAAGTTAGAATTGCGAGAAGAAAATTGACAGGAAAGATGAAATGGAAAAAAGAGATGTAATTTCACAGGAAGTCATATTCGAATGAAGAACAGAAGTGCCAACTTTACAACAATAAACTCGTATTATGATGGAAACAATCATTTTTAGTCGCATGCGACCTGCATTACGGATGGATTCCAAAGGTGGGAAGCGGTGTTAGCTTGAGCTCCACGTGTACTGTAGCATCTTAGCACATGTGGCCCTTGCAGGAACAGGACACCCCCACCTCCAGCGGGTGTCCATGTTCTTCACGCTATGAGATCAGGTGATGTTCTCATGTTGAGGTTCGGAGCCGTCTGGACCTTTCATGGACCTTTTCCCATGCCAACTGTGCCAGCCCCGTTGTCCCGCCCACCACTGGCGGCATCAGCTGGTCATGAACAGGAAGTTAGTCAGGCTCTTTGGTGACCACGTAGCTGAAATAAAGTTCCCGTCACTCTGGATGCCCACTACACGGGTGGTCCTGGTTCCAAAGCCCCCACGGGACATGTTCACCATCATTATTGGTTTTGTTGTTTCTTCCTGGGCAGCCCAGTGACGACACCGCCTGCCACGTCCGTCATTGAAATTCCCCCAGGAGGGGTTGGAGTAAGTTTGCTTCGCCTTTTGACTTTGAATTTCACAGGAGCGGCAAACTAAAGCGCTCCTGCGTCCAATAGCGAGGATGGTTTGATTGGTGTCGGAGCCCATCACCGCTAAAGGAGTCATGTGCCATCCGACTCATTTCAAGCTAATCATCCACGCTCTGGTATTGCCACGTGATTAAACGGCGGCGCCGGACGCTAATTGGTAGCTTCGCATGCAGGCTGGTTCACTGGGAAAGCACGAAAGCCAGGCCGTCCTTTTTGGAGGTCGTCTTTTTCTCAAAACGAATCATAAAATGCACGATCCTCGTCGTAATCGTGCGATCGCCGTCACCCTGAGCGGACGTTGGCTGGAAACGATGGATTAGCGCGTGACGACGAGGTGATTTCCAGCAACGCTTGCAGGGTTTGTGATGAATGGATGAGTTCCTGCCACCATGCGTGCAACTTCACCGTGGATACCACTTTTGATGAACACATGAACGCCTCATCGCACACACTGCAGTCTGCACCATCAGCGGGGGCCGTCCTTGTTATTCTTCTCTTTTAACATCAATGGCACGTTGAAAGGGAACACACAGACCCCCCCATGTGGCAAACTTGAAACCAGTGTGGGGAACGTTGGTATCAGCAGCAGTGATGCTGATACTGATATTGATACTTTGGAACTGGTTTCCGTCTTAGCAGATCGTCCGTGCGCTGCGTGGAAACCAGGCTTTCATTCCACGCTGCCAGATGATGCCCGTGTTTCGTGCGCGCTAACCAAGACTCTTGCCAGGGCGGGCCGCACGGTGGTCGCTCCTTCTACCCTTCTGGCAGAAGAGCTTCCGAGGGCGGGATTTTAGGAATATATTTAGAAGGCGACACTCCGACTGGAGCATCTGTGCCTCTTCCGCCTGCCGAGAGCCTCCGCAGCGCCTCCTCCATCCCTCCTCAGCAGCCTTGCTGGCATGAAGCCCTGCCAGAAGGCTCTTTGCCATGCTTTGCCTTGTTCCCAGCGCACCGTGCATGCGTGTGTGCGTGCGTGTGTGTGTTCATGGTTAGCGCCCATCTTTTGTTCCGGCTTCCGCAGTTTTATTTAGAAGCTGGGCACCAGGCGGCGCCGCGCTCAAGGTGACTTCATCTTTGTTGTCCACGCTTTCAACACGCATTGAAGACATCCACCGAAACCCACTCTGGCAACGCAGGCAAGGGAAGAAGATGAAAAGCCAACCTGCGGTGGGTTTGGAAGTCTTACGTCTTTGCCGGCCGCCCGCGTGTCCGAAGTCCAAATGACTCGAAGGCGAGGACTTGATGAGGAAGATGGAAAGACATTTTCCAAAACCTGAACACGCTCCAAATCCTGCGTGTCCAATTTCCCGCCCAAATGATGACATGAGTTAGCCGCTGGTCGAGCTGAAGGAAAGCAGCTAAGCGGTATCGTTGATGAAGCGATTAGGATGATTTCTTGCTAATCTGGTGCGGTGTGGCGGGTTTAGCCGCTAATCTATTCCCACAGGGAGCGCCCCAAGCGCCTTAGCGCTTATTTCCGTTCTTACGGCCGCGACCGCTATTGATCGCCGACATGCGGGGACACCGGCGACACCCTGAAGCAGCTCCTCACTCGGCTCGACTCCAACAATTAAGCATCCCTTCGTTGTTGTTCCTTCCAGTGATGAATGTTCTCAGCTCCTGTTTCCATGCCTATTTAACAGAGTAATGCAGCCCCCCCGTACATGTGAGCGCCTACGTTCAAGTACACAAACGACTCTCCGAGCCTGTCGATACGTTCGCGGGGCTTTCGGGGGCTTATTAGTCCTGATTAAGCACCGCTGGAGGGGGTCCGGGGGCCCGCATCCCATCGAATCAGGAAGAGGAACTGCTGAGTGCTTTGTTTGTCTTTGTCCTCCTTTCAAAGCAGGAATGACGACAAGCCTCCGGTATCGGAAAGTCCCGTCATTTCAAACGTCTCGAGACATGAACCAGCGGAGTAAAACCGTACGTGTGCTAATTACCCGCTAGCTAATCCAAGCAAACGACTCCTTGAAAAGGCATCCATCACAATGAGCCCCGACATGGAAACGCCTTTTTGTCTTTCTTAATAGGCGCTGTTTCAAAAAGAGCCACGAGGCAATCCCACCACCAGTAAAACACAAAAGTCCCACGCGAGCAATCGAGCTAACTCTCTAGATGGCACTGGCTTTGGAGGAAGCGGCTAACACGGCCGAAGAATGCGCGTTAGAAAAACAACTCTTATCTACAGGAGCAGTTAGCAAGACTGAGCTAAAGGATGGTTAGCATTTAGAAAAGCAAACAAAAATACTATACTAAAATATTAGACCACATCTGTGAGCCTTGACTGTGCTAACATCGTCATGCTGCATGTCGGATTTAACGGTAATTAAGTAAAAAACAAAACAAACAACTTCTGTAATTAAAACAATTGAATGTGCTGGCAAATGTTTGCTATCTAGCATACTAGCTAGATGACGCTGGCTAACTAACCAAAGGCTATAGTTTTCTGTTGTTTTTTGTTTTTTTTAACAACTATGAAGCACTGTAATTCAATGTGCTAGCTAATGTGAGATGTCTAGCTTACTAGCTGACGTAACAAAACGCTCTCAGTTAAAAAAAGAAAAACATTTGAAACAGCAGGTAAGTTGGACATGTTATCTTCTACTTTCTATGGTTAGCATTTAGCCATGACTCTATTAGCATAGTCGTGTTTGTAGTCTGATTTGCCCTTATGAGGCTAATGTTAGCAAAGACATGAGCTAAATCGACAAATAGCTAAGCAAAAAAAAACAAAAGCAAACACTTACTATTTGAATCTGCTAGCAAATGTTAGCTACCGAGCGTACTAGCTAGATGACTCACTGGCTAACTTGACCAAATGCTATATATAGGTTTAAAAAAAACCTAACTATTATGAAGCACTGTAATTCAGTGTGCTAGCTAATGTGAGATAGCTACCTTACTAGCTAACCTGTCCAAACACTATCAGTTAAAAAAGAAAAATCTACAAAACAACAGTAAAGTTTGACAAAAATTATCTTCTACTTTCTATGGTTAGCATTTAGCCATGACTCTACTAGCATAGTGGTGTTTGTAGCCTTTATGAGTTAGCTACGAACTGAGCTTCTGTTGTGCGTATGTGTAAAAATCATCATTTATTATTAGTTTTCATGCAACTCCTGTTGAGTTGAAGCACTGTGCTTCTCCAGATGAAGCAGCCCAGGGTTTAAGTCTGTGTTTATTTGTGGGAAATGAGGGGGTGGCAGGTGCAAACCTCGCTAAACAAATGGATTGGGAGCTCGGTGATGAGCTCAGACCCGATTAGCTTCCATAAGCGCTATCAGCGGATGCTTGCACCGCATGTTGGCCTCCACTTCAGGAACAAATCCACCAAGTGAGCGACCCAAAGAGGATTTACCAGGCTGCGGTTTTAGGGTTAATCTACGTGCAGGTACGCTGAAGAAATTAGCTTAGTTGAGTGTTGCTGTTGGTCACGTAAAGGTTATATGTGCTATCGGGACGGATGAATCCATGAACGCAGCAGTCCGACCCGCATTTACAGTAACTCTTTATCCGTGTCAGTTGTCACAGAACAGCATTATTCTCATAAACAAGGAACGCTTTACGGCTTGCAAACTCTACTCAACACGCCGTACTTTGCAGATGGGATAATATCGACTTCCGCCACGAGGTCTGGTCGGTCCGGTTGTGACATCTGGTGTACATTTTATGTATAGCAGTTCTATCGCTCCCACTACTGCCATTTTTCATATATGCATTATATATGATGATTAGCCAACGCCAACGGTCTGCAATATACTGCAGTGATCATTAGCCAGCGTCAGTCTTCTGCTGCAGGCTGGAAAAGGTGCCTTACTAGCTAGCTAGCCGCTATTTAGGACTATTAAAACACATGTCAAGCTTACTAGCTAGCTAGCCGCTATTTAGGACTATTAAAACACATGTCAAGCTTACTTGCTAGCTAGCCGCTATTTAGGACTATTAAAACACATGTCAAGCTTACTAGCTAGCTAGCCGCTATTTAGGACTATTAAAACACATGTCAAGCTTACTAGCTAGCTAGCCGCTATTTAGGACTATTAAAGCACATGTCAAGCTTACTAGCTAGCTAGCCACTATTTAGGACTATTAAAACACATGTCAAGCTTACTAGCTAGCTAGCCGCTATTTAGGACTATTAAAACACATGTCAAGCTGGCTTTGGGAACACTGCAGCAAAATAACAAGTAAACACAGACTTCTTCTTCTTCTTCTTCTTCTTCTTTTTCTTCTTCTTCTTTTTCTTCTTCTTTTTCTTTTTCTTTTTCTTTATCTTTTTCTTCTTCTTCTTCTTCTTCTTCTTCTTGTTCTTTGCTGGCTGCTGGAGTCTGACTGTCTGCTGCTGAAATAGAAATGACCTCAACTCAACCACCGCCTTCATCTCTGGACTCAAACACTTAGTGGTTGCAGCAGGACTCCTACGACTACTACTACTAGTAGTACTACTACTACTACTACTACGACTACTACTACTACTACTACTACTACTACTAGAACTACTACGACTACTACTACTACTACTACTACGACTACTACTACTACTACTATGACTACTACTACTACTAGTACTAGTACTACTACTACTACTACTACTACTACTACTACTAGTACTACTATGACTACTACTACTACTACTACTACTAGTACTACTATGACTACTACTACTACTAGTACTACTACTACTACTACTACTACTAGTACTAGTACTACTACTACTACTACTACTACTACTACTACTAGTACTACTATGACTACTACTACTACTAGTACTAGTACTACTACTACTACTACTACTACTACTACTACTAGTACTACTATGACTACTACTACTACTACTACTACTACTACTACTACTACTACTACTAGTACTACTATGACTACTACTACTACTAGTACTACTACTACTACTACTACTACTACTACTACTACTAGTACTACTATGACTACTACTACTACTAGTACTACTACTACTACTACTACTACTACTACTACTACTACTAGTACTATTAAGTAGTAGTACTACTACTACTACTACTAGTAGTATTAAGTAGTACTATTAGTATTAAGTAGTAGTACTAGTAGTAGTAGTAGTAGTAGTAGTAAAAGTATTCTACACTACTAAATAAGTCATAAAAGTATGATTTGTGCTGATATCGAATTGATATCTAATATCGGGACACCCCTAATCATCATACACTACAAATGATCACGATACACAACATGATTTCATTATACACTACATGATATCACTACATGGTATTATTATACACTACATGATATCACTACATGATATTATTATACACTACATGATATCACTACATGATATTATTATACACTACATGATATCACTACATGGTATTATTATACACTACATGATATCACTACATGGTATTATTATACACTACATGATATCACTACATGATATTATTATATACTACATGATATCACTACATGATATTATTATACACTACATGATATCACTACATGGTATTATTATACACTACATGATATCACAACATTATATTATAATACACTACATGATATCACTACATGATATTATAATACACTACATGATAGTATTATACACTACATGATATCACTAGATGATATTATTATACACTACATGATATCACTACATGATATTATAATACACTACATGATATCACTACATGGTATTATAATACACTACATGATAGTATTATACACTACATGATATTATTATACATGACATCATACCATGAACTGCATACTGTATCATTACACACTAGAGTGCACATCGCTGCATGATATCACTATACTCCACATGATTTCATGATACAGTACATGATATCACTACATATTATCATTGTCCACAACATGATATCGTTATACATTATACACTAGTGTAAAACATATGATACATGGCTGACTATAAAGCTCAAGTAAAAGCTCAGTAATCATGTGACGTGTCATGTGATGTGGTGTATGCGCTGGTACGACCCCCCCACGTCATGTGCTGGCCTGGCATGCGCATTCATTCAGTTGTCGTCGTGGTTCTTAAAGGTACCACTTCTTTGTCTCCGGTATGTTTGTGGTTCTGAAAGGTAACACTTCATTGTCTCTGGTATGTTTGTGGTTCTTAAAGGTAACACTTCTTTGTCTCTGGTATGTTTGTGGTTCTTAAAGGTAACACTTCATTGTCTCTGGTATGTTTGTGGTTCTGAAAGGTAACACTTCATTGTCTCCGGTATGTTTGTGGTTCTTAAAGGTAACACTTCATTGTCTCCGGTATGTTTGTGGTTCTTAAAGGTAACACTTCATTGTCTCTGGTATGTTTGTGGTTCTTAAAGGTAACACTTCATTGTCTCCGGTATGTTTGTGGTTCTTAAAGGTAACACTTCATTGTCTCTGGTATGTTTGTGGTTCTTAAAGGTAACACTTCATTGTCTCTGGTATGTTTGTGGTTCTTAAAGGTACCACTTCATTGTCTCCGGTATGTTTGTGGTTCTTAAAGGTAACACTTCTTTGTCTCTGGTATGTTTGTGGTTCTTAAAGGTAACACTTCATTGTCTCTGGTATGTTTGTGGTTCTTAAAGGTACCACTTCATTGTCTCTGGTATGTTTGTGGTTCTTAAAGGTAACACTTCATTGTCTCTGGTATGTTTGTGGTTCTTAAAGGTACCACTTCATTGTCTCTGGTATGTTTGTGGTTCTTAAAGGTACCACTTCATTGTCTCTGGTATGTTTGTGGTTCTTAATAGTAACACTTCATTGTCTCTGGTATGTTTGTGGTTCTTAAAGGTAACACTTCATTGTCTCTGGTATGTTTGTGGTTCTTAATAGTAACACTTCATTGTCTCTGGTATGTTTGTGGTTCTTAAAGGTAACACTTCATTGTCTCTGGTATGTTTGTGGTTCTGAAAGGTAACACTTCATTGTCTCCGGTATGTTTGTGGTTCTTAAAGGTAACACTTCATTGTCTCCGGTATGTTTGTGGTTCTTAAAGGTAACACTTCATTGTCTCTGGTATGTTTGTGGTTCTTAAAGGTAACACTTCATTGTCTCTGGTATGTTTGTGGTTCTTAAAGGTAACACTTCATTGTCTCCGGTATGTTTGTGGTTCTTAAAGGTAACACTTCATTGTCTCTGGTATGTTTGTGGTTCTTAATAGTAACACTTCATTGTCTCTGGTATGTTTGTGGTTCTTAAAGGTAACACTTCATTGTCTCTGGTATGTTTGTGGTTCTGAAAGGTAACACTTTATTGTCTCCGGTATGTTTGTGGTTCTTAAAGGTAACACTTCATTGTCTCCGGTATGTTTGTGGTTCTTAAAGGTAACACTTCATTGTCTCTGGTATGTTTGTGGTTCTTAAAGGTAACACTTCATTGTCTCTGGTATGTTTGTGGTTCTGAAAGGTAACACTTTATTGTCTCCGGTATGTTTGTGGTTCTTAAAGGTAACACTTCATTGTCTCTGGTATGTTTGTGGTTCTTAAAGGTAACACTTCATTGTCTCTGGTATGTTTGTGGTTCTTAAAGGTAACACTTCATTGTCTCCGGTATGTTTGTGGTTCTTAAAGGTAACACTTCATTGTCTCTGGTATGTTTGTGGTTCTTAAAGGTAACACTTCATTGTCTCTGGTATGTTTGTGGTTCTGAAAGGTAACACTTCATTGTCTCTGGTATGTTTGTGGTTCTTAAAGGTACCACTTCATTGTCTCCGGTATGTTTGTGGTTCTTAAAGGTAACACTTCTTTGTCTCTGGTATGTTTGTGGTTCTTAAAGGTAACACTTCATTGTCTCCGGTATGTTTGTGGTTCTTAAAGGTACCACTTCATTGTCTCTGGTATGTTTGTGGTTCTTAAAGGTAACACTTCATTGTCTCTGGTATGTTTGTGGTTCTTAAAGGTACCACTTCATTGTCTCTGGTATGTTTGTGGTTCTTAATAGTAACACTTCATTGTCTCTGGTATGTTTGTGGTTCTTAATAGTAACACTTCATTGTCTCTGGTATGTTTGTGGTTCTTAAAGGTAACACTTCATTGTCTCTGGTATGTTTGTGGTTCTGAAAGGTAACACTTCATTGTCTCCGGTATGTTTGTGGTTCTTAAAGGTAACACTTCATTGTCTCCGGTATGTTTGTGGTTCTTAAAGGTAACACTTCATTGTCTCTGGTATGTTTGTGGTTCTTAAAGGTAACACTTCATTGTCTCTGGTATGTTTGTGGTTCTTAAAGGTAACACTTCATTGTCTCCGGTATGTTTGTGGTTCTTAAAGGTAACACTTCATTGTCTCTGGTATGTTTGTGGTTCTTAATAGTAACACTTCATTGTCTCTGGTATGTTTGTGGTTCTTAAAGGTAACACTTCATTGTCTCTGGTATGTTTGTGGTTCTGAAAGGTAACACTTTATTGTCTCCGGTATGTTTGTGGTTCTTAAAGGTAACACTTCATTGTCTCCGGTATGTTTGTGGTTCTTAAAGGTAACACTTCATTGTCTCTGGTATGTTTGTGGTTCTTAAAGGTAACACTTCATTGTCTCTGGTATGTTTGTGGTTCTTAAAGGTAACACTTCATTGTCTCCGGTATGTTTGTGGTTCTTAAAGGTAACACTTCATTGTCTCCGGTATGTTTGTGGTTCTTAAAGGTAACACTTCATTGTCTCTGGTATGTTTGTGGTTCTTAAAGGTAACACTTCATTGTCTCTGGTATGTTTGTGGTTCTTAAAGGTAACACTTCATTGTCTCCGGTATGTTTGTGGTTCTTAAAGGTAACACTTCATTGTCTCTGGTATGTTTGTGGTTCTTAAAGGTAACACTTCATTGTCTCTGGTATGTTTGTGGTTCTGAAAGGTAACACTTCATTGTCTCTGGTATGTTTGTGGTTCTTAAAGGTACCACTTCATTGTCTCCGGTATGTTTGTGGTTCTTAAAGGTAACACTTCTTTGTCTCTGGTATGTTTGTGGTTCTTAAAGGTAACACTTCATTGTCTCCGGTATGTTTGTGGTTCTTAAAGGTACCACTTCATTGTCTCTGGTATGTTTGTGGTTCTTAAAGGTAACACTTCATTGTCTCTGGTATGTTTGTGGTTCTTAAAGGTACCACTTCATTGTCTCTGGTATGTTTGTGGTTCTTAATAGTAACACTTCATTGTCTCTGGTATGTTTGTGGTTCTTAATAGTAACACTTCATTGTCTCTGGTATGTTTGTGGTTCTGAAAGGTAACACTTCATTGTCTCCGGTATGTTTGTGGTTCTTAAAGGTAACACTTCATTGTCTCTGGTATGTTTGTGGTTCTTAAAGGTAACACTTCATTGTCTCTGGTATGTTTGTGGTTCTGAAAGGTAACACTTCATTGTCTCTGGTATGTTTGTGGTTCTTAAAGGTAACACTTCATTGTCTCTGGTATGTTTGTGGTTCTTAAAGGTAACACTTCATTGTCTCTGGTATGTTTGTGGTTCTGAAAGGTAACACTTCATTGTCTCTGGTATGTTTGTGGTTCTTAAAGGTACCACTTCATTGTCTCCGGTATGTTTGTGGTTCTTAAAGGTAACACTTCTTTGTCTCTGGTATGTTTGTGGTTCTTAAAGGTAACACTTCATTGTCTCCGGTATGTTTGTGGTTCTTAAAGGTAACACTTCATTGTCTCTGGTATGTTTGTGGTTCTTAAAGGTACCACTTCATTGTCTCTGGTATGTTTGTGGTTCTTAATAGTAACACTTCATTGTCTCTGGTATGTTTGTGGTTCTTAATAGTAACACTTCATTGTCTCTGGTATGTTTGTGGTTCTGAAAGGTAACACTTCATTGTCTCCGGTATGTTTGTGGTTCTTAAAGGTAACACTTCATTGTCTCTGGTATGTTTGTGGTTCTTAAAGGTAACACTTCATTGTCTCTGGTATGTTTGTGGTTCTGAAAGGTAACACTTCATTGTCTCTGGTATGTTTGTGGTTCTTAAAGGTAACACTTCATTGTCTCTGGTATGTTTGTGGTTCTTAAAGGTAACACTTCATTGTCTCTGGTATGTTTGTGGTTCTGAAAGGTAACACTTCATTGTCTCTGGTATGTTTGTGGTTCTTAAAGGTACCACTTCATTGTCTCCGGTATGTTTGTGGTTCTTAAAGGTAACACTTCTTTGTCTCTGGTATGTTTGTGGTTCTTAAAGGTAACACTTCATTGTCTCCGGTATGTTTGTGGTTCTTAAAGGTACCACTTCATTGTCTCTGGTATGTTTGTGGTTCTTAAAGGTAACACTTCATTGTCTCTGGTATGTTTGTGGTTCTTAAAGGTACCACTTCATTGTCTCTGGTATGTTTGTGGTTCTTAATAGTAACACTTCATTGTCTCTGGTATGTTTGTGGTTCTTAATAGTAACACTTCATTGTCTCTGGTATGTTTGTGGTTCTGAAAGGTAACACTTCATTGTCTCCGGTATGTTTGTGGTTCTTAAAGGTAACACTTCATTGTCTCTGGTATGTTTGTGGTTCTTAAAGGTAACACTTCATTGTCTCTGGTATGTTTGTGGTTCTGAAAGGTAACACTTCATTGTCTCTGGTATGTTTGTGGTTCTTAAAGGTAACACTTCATTGTCTCCGGTATGCTTGTGGGAGCACAAGCAAAGCTTTATTGTGGTTTCCTCCTTCCTTGCCATCACATCACACGCTTCCGCTCATCCCTGGCATTCCGAGCCCGGAAAAAGGGGTGACAGCTGCAGCCGTGAGGAGGAGGCCACAGGGCGGCGGGCGTGGCCTCATGTGGCCTCCTAATGAGCACATTTCCACCTGCTACCTCCTCTGGAAGCCTCCACACTCCACCAAGGCCTGCAGAGCTTTGCCTCATCAAAGCCACATTCCAATTACCTTTCACATTTTCACTCCTCACTTTTATAGACATTTTAAAAGCCCCCAGGTAGTCAAGTGATAAGCTTTAAACGGCCCTTTGATATTTTATTCAATTCACCTTTTAATGTGGCTGCTGCTGTTTAAGAGGAACGCAGTTTGCTAAATTGCTTTTTCATGTTTTTTGTGAGAATAATCAGTATTTGGGTCACCCCAAAAAGAAAAAAATACTACAAAGAAAGTCACATAATTCTAATTATTAATTAAGTCCTAATTCTAGCGCCCTAGGATTTCCATGTTAACGGAATCATGGCGGGAATTGCGGAATTGCCCAATAATAACGGAATTTACTCTTCAGCGCGGAATCTCGGGCGGAAAGTGACATCATGTGGATGAAATGACTTCATGGTGAGGAAAAGGAATGTTCATGTGGGGAAATATTTCCCCAGTGGACGGCTCGATCGTGGCGATCCTCATGCCCACGCTACTCCACCCCCCCACGAACTAATCGTGTTCAAACAGCGGCCTAAAACACGAATGTTGGCGAAAAACCTTGGAAACTCCTCTGTTGAATGGAAGCTAGCGGGATTAGCTTAGTTTAGCATGCTAGTGCGGCCGCGGGTGAACGATATTTTTAATGTAAGTGAGCGTTTTACGGCAAAAAAAGTGAAAAAAGACGAGAGGCCTGTTTGTTCTCGCACCCAGCTCGTCTTAACCGTCAGCAGACATTCTCAACACACACTAACCACTTCCGGCCTTCACAATAAGAGCACTGTTTGCCAAATCTTGTCTTAATTGCGTAAAGGAAATAATGGCGTCATAAAAACATAAAGTCACTGTTGATGCTCTACACTGCTGATGGGGACGTCCTACAGGTTTATGTTGGAAGCCATCAGGGCCGTGGAGGTTTTTTTCTAATTGTCTGCTTCCACTCCTCCCGGGTTCACATGAGACAAGTACTTCCAATGCCGGTGGTTTTTCTAAGACGTGGAAAAGGGGACAGATATTTTTTAATTGGTGCTGGAGGGTCAAGGAGACTGTAATAACCCCCCCCCCGTTTCTCCAGTGAGACTAAAAGCAGGCGAGTGGCCTTGCACGGCCACGTCAAGGTTGCTGTGACCTTGTTCACTTCATTCTTTTCTTTCACACTCCTCATGTTTTCCACATCTGTATCGGCTCGGCCTCGTATGGATCCATGGTGCTTTGACAGAAGTAAGGAGAACATGGTCGTCTCCACGGAGGGAACATCTCCAGGAATTCACCCAAAGCCCTCATCTGTTATTTGGACTTTCTTGTCTTGAGGACAGAATGTTTCCGTCCAAAACGTACAAACCACAAATGACAGCGTGCGGCCGCGCTGCTAAAAGTAACTCTGATTACGATGGGAAATGGCCAAAAAACAGGCATTTTGTCAAGGAATATATTTCCATCATACGTGAGCAGGACTCTTGGGACCTTCGGGGGTGGGGGTGTGGCTACAAGAACCACATTAAGCCCATCCCTCCTTTCCCCGCTGCTGGATGGAGAAGTGTTTCAGTGGCGATGGGGGACGCTTCCATGTGCTAGCAGCGTGTGTGAGGAACGGATTTGGAATGTTTGCATCCGGAGAGAATTGTGGGCGCAACACTTCTCCATAACGCTTGTCAGTCAGGATATCAGCCCTTGGAGCTCGTGGGGGGTGGGGGGGTGAGATGCTGAGGTAGAAAAGTAGAAATCCTAATTTGTCTGAAAAAAAGCAGCAAGATATCATCTCTTACCAGCTACATTTGCTATCATCGTCATGTTCGTTGAAGCAGGCCTTCCAGTGGCTCAATAAAGTAAGAACAAGGCTGCTCTCATCAGGGTTTCCAGGAATGTCAGCTAGGAATGCAGCCGAAGCCAGTAACCATTTATCCATCATTGCATGGAAACATCACGCCGTTGCTATTTTGCGTGACGGTGACGGGTATGGTCGGCCAATCAAACGTAACTTCCTGCTGGAGGCGCTCGGCAACGTGCGGTGGCTGCAAAGACGTCCATAGCCGTGGTAGCAGTTAAGTGCTGGGGCCACGACTGTGAAGAGTTCGGCGGATGAAGATGCGAGCGTCATCAGCTGATCAAAAGTTTAAGACCATAAAAATCAAATGTTGAAAAAAGGAGTGAGTAATGAGTCACGAGTAGCTGCGCCATTCTTCTTCATCAGCTGCAAGATGGGTCAGGGCATGCTTGGTGTTAGTGTTTCCAGGAGGCTAGAGGGAATGTTGCTCCTGGGGGTGAAGATGGCTTCATGGAGGGGATCCACCGTCTGGAACTGATGTCCATTTTTGTAAAATTCCCTTGCCACCCATCCCCAAATGTTCTCCATTGGATTTATATCAGGGGAACACGCAGGATGGTCCAAAAGAGTGATGGGCTCCTCTGGAAGAAGTCATCACCACACAGATGAGGGTCTCCACTCATGAAGGATGCCCCCTGCAACATCTCCACCTAGCCAGCTGCCATTTGACGCCCCTGCACAACCTGAAGCTTCATTGTTGGATCACGATAGCACCCCCTCCACTGTGCCGTGTGGAAAACATCTCAGGTGGGATCTCCAAGTTGTGCCAGTAACGTTGGAAGCCATCAGGGGGGTGAAGATCACAGCACTTTCTTTCACCTTTCAATGTCCCGTATTTGGTGCTCTCCTGCAAATTCCAAATGGACAATTTTGTGGCGCTGAAGGAGACGAGGCCTGTGAAGACTCTGGCAGATGGCGTCTGATGGTTATTGGACTGCACTCAGCGCCAGTAGCAACCTTCATTTGGGCCCAGGATGGTCCCGTGTCTTGACAGACAGCCAATCGGATCCTCCGGCTCAGGGCTGCTGTCACTTTTTTGGGTCAACCGCTTAACTTTTTTGTTCAACGACCCTCAGGATCATGAAGAAGAACGACTGTCTTACTGCGTCCAACCTCAGCTGCAATGTCGCGCTGCAGCTCAACGCCCGACACTAAATCACATTCAGTCCACATTTTGCCTTTTAAAGGCTGCGCTCCTAAACTTTTGATCAGCTGATGAACAGCTGATTTCATTTCATGCTTGTTTGGGATAAGCTGCTGACTCTAAATGTTTGATGTCTCACTCCCATTTCTTCCTTTTGCATTGTGAGGCTCTACTGAGAACCTCCTTACGGTCCAACAGTGCAAAAAGTACATTGTTGCAGCTTTGCAGCTGGTCTTGACATTTAGATCAGCTCTCCATACGTCCTTGGTGCTTCTCATCGCAACTCAAGTGTTTGATGCTCGTCTGATGTCGTCACACCTCAGCTGCTCACCGAAGCCCAGAGTGACAGAAATGGAGGCCGATAACGGTGCATGTTGTTCATACGATTAGCACCAAACGTGCGAGTGTGCATTGTGTGTTGCATAAAAACACAACATTGTTGACAACAGGGCGATCGAACGGCGGTGGAGGCCATTCGCACCCACCACCCTCCGAAGTTTGGGGCGGGTCTGCAAAAGTCGACCCAGGTATTTTTGGAGGTAGCGTCAGGACAAAGTTGCAGCGGTGTCCGACTTTGCTGGCTTGTGTACGAACACAAAATTACCTCCCAGGGTCGTTCAGTGTCTCTCTCTCTCTCTCTCTCTCTCTCTCTCTCCAAGAAGCTCCTTATTTGTTTTTCATGTTTTTCCCTGCGGCCAACAACACTGTGGCGCCGGGAAGAGATACAAATCAGTTCCCCACCTCTCCTTGCTTTGCTCGGGCTGCCATTAATAATGAGAAATAGGAACGCGTTGCCGTGTCCTCATGGGTCAGCACCTCCAGAAGACCTGGACCGGTGGTAGCTTTATTAAAATTCATTGACTTAGCCCAAAGGCTAAACAACAGCATGCTTCTTTCTCTCCCCCCCATCACCACCACCACCACCCCCCCACCCTGTTCTAATCAAATAACACATTTTTTTTCTGGTTCTGGTGTTTCAGACCTGAGGCTGACTTGATTTAAGACTCAGGAAGCGTGATCTGCTCTTCATGAAGGAAATATCATCAAAATGAATGCAACTTTACTTTTGTGGTCGTAGAATTCAATTAGCGCAACTTAAAGAAGGTTGAGAAAGATGATTTCTTTGGCGCCATGGCTAATGATGCCAATGAGATGGTGGCACATACACAGCGGTGACAAAAAGGGTTTGCCCCTTTTCTGATTTCGTTTTTTCTTTTTTTGCATGTTTGTCACACTTAAACATTTCAGATCATCAAACAAAGTAAATATTAGTCAATGACAACACAACTCAACACAAAATGCAGTTTTTAAATGAAACTTTGTATTATTAAGGGAGAAAACATCCAAAGCTACATGTCCCTGTGTGATAAAGTGATGGCCCCCTAAAGCTAATAAGTGGTTGGCCCCCCTTAGCAGCAACAACTGCAATCAAGCGTTTGTATTTAAGTGTGACAAACATTAAAAAAAACAAGAAATCAGGAGGGGGGCAAACACTTTTTCCACCGCTGTGTATTGATAATTGCATGGTGCACCACCAGGCCTCCCATGAGAGTCAGGGGTGTCCAAAGTGCGCCCCTCAGCAGTTTGTTTTATTGGCTCGCGGCACATTCCAACAATATCATTTAATAAGAAAATGAAACAGCAGCAAAAATGGAAAAATCTGCAGTAGTTTTACAAGTATAAAGTCAAAATATTAAGTCAAAAGTTGTAATCAAAGAAAAACATGTGTAGTTTTCCAAGGATAACGTAGCAAAAACATAGCAGCATGACATTGAAACGTTCCAGACACATTATTTTTTGGAAAACGTAATATGAGAGACGACGACTAAAGTTGTAATTTTTGTAAAATTAAGTTGGAGGAAAAGTTGTACATGCAGTTATATATGTTATGTTCTATGTTCTATGTTCTATGTTCTATGTTCTATGTTCTATGTTCTATGTTATGTAATGTTGTATATGCTGATTGCTCCACCGAAAGACTGAGCACATCATTCCTCCCCACTTTCAACACAACAGGGGGGGTCAATAAAAACACACACAGGACTGGACTTACTGTGTTACCTTATTATGAATTATTATTATTATTATTATTATTATTATTTATAATGGATGTATTATTGCACTACAGTTTTGACATGATCTGTTTCGTATTTATTTATTTATTTATTTATTTATTTATTTATTTATTTATTTATTTATTTATTTATTTATTCTTATTCGCTTTTCTTATTTGTGATTTTTTATTTTTTATGAGCTGCTAGAAAAGTGAGTTTCTCTTGGTTTAGCAATAAAGTATCCATCCATCCATCCATCCATCCATCCATCCATCCATCCATCCATCCATCCACCCATCCATCCATCCACCCATCCATCCATCCATCCACCCATCCATCCATCCATCCATCCATCCATCCATCCATCCATCCACCCATCCATCCATCCATCCATCCACCCATCCATCCATCCACCCATCCATCCATCCATCCATCCATCCATCCATCCATCCATCCATCCACCCATCCATCCATCCATCCATCCATCCATCCATCCATCCATCCATCCATCCATCCATCCATCCATCCATCCACCCATCCATCCACCCATCCATCCATCCACCCATCCATCCATCCACCCATCCATCCATCCATCCATCCATCCACCCATCCATCCATCCATCCACCCATCCATCCATCCACCCATCCATCCATCCATCCACCCATCCATCCATCCATCCACCCATCCATCCATCCATCCATCCATCCACCCATCCATCCATCCATCCATCCATCCATCCATCCATCCATCCATCCATCCATCCACCCATCCATCCATCCATCCATCCACCCATCCAACCATCCACCCATCCATCCATCCATCCATCCATCCATCCATCCATCCATCCATCCATCCATCCATCCATCCACCCATCCATCCATCCATCCATCCATCCACCCATCCATCCATCCACCCATCCATCCATCCATCCATCCATCCACCCATCCATCCATCCATCCATCCATCCACCCATCCATCCATCCATCCATCCATCCATCCATCACAATATTACTCGGGCTGTCAGTCGATTAAAATATTTAATTGCGATTAATCACATTTTGTCCATGTTAACTTGGAATTAATCGCAGCTAGAAAGAGGTTTTTATCTGTAAGAAGTGGGGATGTAAATCTCTCTGTGGTAGATGATTCCATCTGCGTCTAGATGCACAAGTCAAGATACCATTCAAAAACGATATACGATATTTTAAAGTCCGAATGGTCCGATACGATTATAAAACAAAGAAGACGATTCTAGAAAAGTGGCATTCTTCCAGTATTTTCAAATGTGTAAAAGAGCGCATCATATGCCGGTCCTTGAACGCACCATCCAACTTAGTCCCACGCTGCACAGATGGACTACTACACTGTATTTTTCTCCCTTTTCTTTCACCTCATATTTGGTCCCAATGCTGACACTACGTGGGAAAGCATAAAGGAAGATTTGAGTGCAAATGTGGATATTTGTTGGTGGAAAACAGGCTCGTCCAGGCTGGTACTGGTGGATGGTGGGTCTGTATTCATTTGGTGCTTTTAATTTGATGGTGTTCCTGTGTTAGCTTTACACAATTCATAATAATTATGACCAATTAGATCACTATAATGTACGTATGGTTTGCTGATATGTTGGAAATTAGCGCGCTGCTAATGCTGTTTACATCCGTTCTCGTCTTCAATCATGGTCACATCGACACAAGCCCGCAAATAGGTGTCCTTGGCTATGCCAGCAGCTCATAGCCCAAATTTTAGCTTGCGTTTCAAAGCAAAAGAATCGCATCTCAAAACCTCTTGCTAGTGGGACACTCGTATGCCAAGGTACCGCTGTATACATGACAATAAAACATACTGTCAGTGCTCCAATGACTTTGGTCTTGTGGCGAGCGCCATCTGCCACGGCTTTGAAACTAAACTCACCATGCAAAATACCCTTTTCTTTCTCCATTTCTGCTCAATACTTGTTCTCGCTTGTGGCGCCACATCCACCGCTGGGTCGAACAGGACGTGGGCGCGTTAATCGCGCATCAAAAAAAATAGCACCGTTAAAGGAAATGTCCGTTAACTTTGGCAGCCCTCAATATGACAAAAAAAACATTTACCAAGTTGAAATATTCCACATTGAGAGGAGCCAGATGAGATCTGGTCAGGATGCGTCCCGGACGCCTCCCTGGGGAGGTGTTCAGGGCACGTCCGACCGGCAGGAGGCCTCGGGGAAGACCCAGGACACGTTGGCGAGACTATGTCTCTCAACTGGCCTGGGAACGCCTCGGGATCCGCCGGGAAGAGATGGACAAAGTGACCGAGGAGAGGGACGTCTGGGCTTTCCTGCTTGGGCTGCTGCCCCCACGACCTGACCTGGGATAAGCGGTAGATGATGGATGGATGGATGAAGTTGAAATATTGGAAAATGTAAATAAAACAACAGCAAAAATGGGTAAAAAAGAGCAAAGTTTTTTTCACCTAAATGACAAAGCTAAGATGCAGCAAATATCAGCTGTTAGCATATCTGCATGTGTTGCTTGGCAAAACATCCAATTTTTTCTCGCTGGGAAAAGTTTGGACACCCCTGTTGTAAGTGGAAAAGTGCAGGAGTGGAAGAAAAGCTCCACGATGCCAGCAAACACACTCGTCTTCCCCGGCAGGTGCATCAAGTCAAGGTCACCGCGGTTGGCCTTCTGCATGAAGCGCTTGATCCGGTTGGAGCCGGCTGTCACGCCTCCGACGGGGCACCGACCTTCCTAATTCGCTTCAATTGGAGCTGGTATTTTTGGCGGGGATGGCCCTGTAAAGTGTTCCATTTGAAGGAGGTAATACTTTTATTAGCGGCCGTGGGAGCGGACAGAATCGAGGGAATGGAGGCGCACGGGCAAGCCGGGAGGAGATTTCCTATCTGGCAGCGCTTTCATTCATCATGGTGTCTTTGGGCTTGGATGCGGTGAAGCTCTGATTTTGGCTCAGCGGTACAAGTGTATCGAAAAAATGACCATGCTTGCCGCTAGTTCTTCCTCCCCTATGAAGCAAAAGTGCCATTTTAATGACGTTCCAGCAGTAACATGTGTCCAAGCCTTTTCCTCCAGCGAAAAAAATGAAAGGATGCAACTTCGCCACTTTGAAATTTGTAGAGCAGCACATGCAGACATGCTAAGAAGGTATTTACTGTGTATATTTCAAGAAAAAACACGTCTCAGCTTTGTGAAACAGGTGAAGAAGTCGATTATTACGCTGTTAGTACCACCGTTGCCCTTTTCCCTCCCATTTTTGCTGTTTTTTAATACATTTTCCAAATATTTCCACTTTATACTTACATGTTTGTGATATTATGATTTTATTCCCATTATATTTTGGCTTTATACCCATAATATTATAACTTTCCAAAATGTTTTTGTTTCTCATCTCATCATATCAGGACTTAAAAAAAACTATTTTTTAATATTTCAACTCTATGCTACTAAAATGACATCATTTTTCCTCATAATGTTATGAGTTCCTTCTCGTAAAATTGCGGCTTTTTTTGTTAGTATGACTTTTTTTTCTTACAATATTCGGAATTTATTTTCGTAAAACCACTGCTGTTTTTTTTCATTTCTGCTGTTTAAAAAAAAAAAAAAAAATCAAACTATTTCTTCTTTCTTCATGTAAACTTTCTTCTCGTAAAAGGATTTCTTTTCTAGTCCTTCTCGGAGCGACACTTCCTCTTTGTCACTAGATGAGCGCGAGGTGCATTCACTGACGCTCTAAACACCACAACAACGTCTTTATTGCGCACGTACTGTATGTGTGATGTACACAAACAGAAAGACAAAGAACAGCGATAAGTGGATATTCTTATCGCTCACCATCGTAACGCTTACTGTAGAAGTACCATTTGCTGCACTGAAGTATGCTTGGAAATACCAGAAAACAAAAATCTACACTCAAAACATGAGAGTTCAACTTAAGTTACGCGGCGCTACGTGCTTGAATACATTCTCAGACGTGTGTACCATCTCTTAGCTGGGTTTGAATGTTCAGTTCCTTCGGAGCTGTGAATACATCCAAATATGTTCAACTACGTAGGTACAGTAATTGTGTCCTGTCGTTTATCTTTTTCTTCATAAAATACAACAAAAATGAGCATATTTCACACCCAGTGGCAAATGGTGATTAATCAGGATTAATTAGAAAGCTAACTAGGATTAATTTGATTAAAATGTTGAATCTGCTGACAGCCCTAATATTTTTTCCTCATAATATTATGAGTTGATATGAGCGACATTTTTCTTGTAATATTTTGACTTTATTCTCGTAAAATGCTGTTTTTTACCATTTCTTGCTTTTTTTCAACCTGGTTCCTGTAAATTCTCGTCTTGTCATATTAGGACTTTATTCCCGTCATATTTTGACTTTATTTCCATAACATTGTAACTTTTCCCCAACCAAATTTTCCATAACTTTATTTGCTGTTGAGTTTGTTTGTCATAAAAATTGCGGTTTTAAAAAAATGTCTTTTTTCTTTAATATTTAAACTTCATGCTACTAAAGTGACGTTATTTTTCCTCATAATATCATGTTATTTTTTAATTTTTTTCTTGTTGGATTCCAACTTTTTTTCCCTCAATATTTTGACTTTATTCTTTTAAAATTACTACAAAATTGCTAGTTTTATTTTTTTTTTAATTTTCCTGTTAAATTATATTTTTAATATGTGCCACGAATTGCCCCCGTGCCGCAATTTGGACACCCTTGCCGTTGATAACATGATAAATGATATCATAATGATATCATCTCCCTCACTTGTTTGCTTTACTTTTGAGAGGAAGCGCACTCAAACGCTAGCTGCTTTCCATGACGACTTGCAAGGAAAACCCTCCTGACTCTGACTGCTCCTAACAACGCCTGTAAAAAAAATCAGGCTTTGCTACACATTTTAAAATGCAGCCTAGAGCCAAACTGAATCATTCTTGTTTTCCCCAACGAATAACAGGCAAAGCTGGCGTGACATCGCTGTTGCAATGTTAGCACTTTAGCTCACATAGCGATGCTTGTTTTGCTAACGTTTGTGTCCTCCTGTCTTCTGTCTGAATTACATTTCTACTGTACTGCATTGAGCCATTTTTATGCTTAAATATGCATTTTTTTTGGGCTAATAATAGACGGGATTCAACCACAAAACAGCTCAATCAACCGGATCTGTCGGGTCATAGTCTGCAATCTGCAATCAGATCGTCCCCAAAATGGAGCGGATTTACCGCCAAGGCGTGACAAGATAGCAGCTATCTGTCAGTGTCTCCGAGCAAACGGCAGCGAGAGAGCTTCGAGCAGCAGCATGTGCCGCATTTCACGGACACACGGACACCTGCCTTCACAGATTAGCATGTTTGCTAACAATCTACACGCTCCCAACCGGAACCGTCATCCCTTCCTGCCGAGATGTGCAAATACGAGCGTGTATCGCGATCACGCCGCGCTTTGTTTCACTTTTCGGTGCTGGCTGGAGAACCGCAGATTCATTTTCTGCAGAAGGAAGGACAAGCGAGGGCCCACTTTGACAGGGGTGAGTTGTTTTTTTTAAATAGTTCACTTTTCACTTTTTTGAAAAGTTCATTTTCACCAAAAATTGAAGTGGAACATACCGAATGTTCAGGGAATCCAGTACTGTGCTTTGGGGCACACCACAAGAAACACACGTTCAGCTAATGCTTGTCTTGCTCTGCAAGTTGATGACATCGCCTTTCTTGGGAGATAATCCGCTAGCCTTCAATTTAGGCCTGCCGACGGTGTTTTGGACTTTTATGAGCAGCAAGGATTCTTTCTTTAGCTTCTACGATGCCACTCTTGTGCGCAAGAAGAATCAAGTCAACCGGAACCTTCATGAAGACCACAACGAGCCACGGTCACAGGCCTGGCACAACAAACTACATTTCACAACAACACATTCAAATGCAAAGTGAACATCATCGAGGATGTCACTATGTTGATATTGCTATCGGAATGAAATGCTGTTGAATGATATATCATATTGGTGTTGAATGATATTGGTATCGGTGATGAAATGCTGGGCGATATTGCTTCATTGGTATCAGTTTATATCAGTATCTGCAATAAAGTGCTGTGTGATATCGCTATAGTGGCTTTACAGTATTGATATATTGGTTTCTGTTGATATCTGTATTGGTGATGAAGTGCTGGTCAGTATCACTATAGCGCCTGTACAAGATCTGTATATTGGTATCTGTTGATATCGAGATTGGTGCTGAAGTGCTGGATGATATCCATATGTTGATATCAGTTATAAAGTGCTGTGCGATATCGCTATAGCGGCTGCCCAATATTGGTATATTGGTATCAGCTCTATCTGTATTGGTGATAAGGTTTTATTGAGTACTGCTATAGTGGCTGTACAATATCAGTGAATTGTTAGCAGCTGATATCCGTATTGATGGTGAAGTGCTGCATGATATCACTACATTGGTGTCGGTAATGAAGTGCTGTGCGATATCGCTATTGTGGCTCAATAATATTTGTATTTTGGTATCAGTTGATATCTGTATTGGTGAAGAAGTGCTGGTCAGTTGCGATAGCGGCAATACAATATCGGTATATTAGTATGGGCTGATATCTTATTGGTGATGAAATGCTGGATGATATCACTACATTGGTATCGGTAATGAAGTGCTGTGCGATATCGCTATAGTGGCTGTTCATGGTTGGTATTGGCTGATATCGGTATTGGTGATGAAGTACTGGACAATATCGTTATGCTGGTATTGGTGCTGCGTGATATCACTATAGCAGCTGTACAATCAGTATATTGGTATTGTTTGATATCAGTGTTGATGTGAAGTGGTGGACAATATCGCTACATTTGTGTCTGTGTGGTGTGATATCACTATGGCAGCTGTACAGTATCGGTATCTTGGTATCGGTTGGCATGGGTAATGGTGATGGCGTGCTGGATGATATGGTGCTAATGGTATCGGTCGTGCTGAGAAGCCAATGAGGAGCATGTCTGGGAATAAAACACAGCCATTATCCGCCCACACTCTGTTTATGTCACTCTGCTTTCGTCCAATCATCAAGTAGTCCTCCATAGCACTTTTTACTCACTTTTTCTTAGCGAAGGGCATCAAAGCCGACCTTCCTGTGAGGGTTTGTTTGTCATCATTTGACCCCCCCCTCAGGGAAGTGCAGGGTAAGCTCGCATGTTGCGCTGCTGCTGCGTTCGTTAGGACGTGTTATCTGCTCACGTACAGCATAAAGTATGTGTCTATTAGACGCGTCTTTAATGTTGGTGTACCTACTTCATGCTTGCCCCCCCTGCAGGGAAACACTCTTATCTCATCCGTTTCACCAATCAATTCATAGCACCACAAACATAATCACATGCGTGAATAAGTGAGCGTCTTATCTCGCACACACATACATACATGCACACACACGCACACACACACACACACACACACACACACACACACACACACATGCACACACACACACACACACACACACACACACACACATGCACACGCACGCACACACACACACACACGCACACACACACACACACACACACACACACACACACACACACACACACATGCACACGCACACACACACACACACACACATGCACACGCACACACACACACACGCACACACGAGATGCGTGAGTGACGATGCTGAATTATTCATGCACTTTTCTCTTTGTGGTTGCACAACGCCGAGCTGCTGCTCGTAGCAAAGTGGACGTTACTCAATCTGACCACATGACTCTTTAGATGCCGATGATGAGGATGATGAGGATGATGAGGATGATGATGAGGACGATGAAATCACAATTTCAGGACATTTTCCCCCTCGCGTTAATGTAAACATAAATACAGTATTTCCCACAGGCCTGCAATCTACGTGTGGCTGCGGTTGGTTGGGAACGATGTAATGACGTAACTGTCAAATATGTGAGCAAAAGGCATGAAAGTACGGCGGAAGCTTGGTTCGCGTGTTTTTCGGTTAATGTCCAAAATGTTACCTCAGTTTGCGTACATTTTCCGGTTAACGCTACAACATGGCGCGCGCCCTGTCATGTTATTAATACACTGCGTGAGTCTGACTGTGCTTTTATTGTATTTTCATCTCACAGCATCCTGTTGGTATCCTTAGCTTGCTCACAAAATGACAACCGGAACCGGAGGTCAGCTGCCTGTGATGTCAGTCAGTAGTTGACGCTTAAACACGTTTTTGTAGTTTTACATGCATAAAAGCAAGACTAAATGCACGTAAATGATGAATGAAAGGGATAAATGACACATGAAATTTGTATGAGTATTGAGAGTGAGGCAGAGTGGTTGTTTCCCAATCTTATGCTCGCTGGTTCGATCCTCAGTCGAACCAGCGACCATAATCATTCAACCATTCAACAAATTCCTGCCGTCCACTTATACCTTCCACTTGACAGATCGCTTGTCTCCCAACGCGATGGTTGCTGGTTCCATCCTCAGTCCTTGTGTAACGGTTTGACATATTTTGACATCATCAAAACGTTCATCTCATTCAGGTCATGTAGGCTATCCATCAGGGCTTTTCTCAGAATTCCCACATTTTCCATCAATCCGTCTTTTCTGTGGCATTTTTCCCGATGAAAATAAATGTAGAATGTCGCCCCCTGTTGGTGGAAATTTATGTAACATGTAATATCACATGGAACACTGTGCTTACTCCGTGCACGCTGGTGTCGTAGAGTGGTCGTCCCCTAACCTGACAGTTGCTGGTTCAATCCTCAGTGGGCACATTTTTAGGATATTTCAGCATCCACATTGCAATTTCTACTGAAAATGATTGATCTATTTTTATTTTTGAATTATTATATCCAAAAGGAAAATCTTCATTTACAACAAGCTGAGGAACACAAGTTCATAGCGGTGCCACGAGACGATGCACGATATTGGGCGTACGGGACGAGACGAGGCGAGATGTTAACGTTACTTTTAAGAAAAGTACAATGAAAAAATAAAAAAAAAACATAAACCCCTTTCTTCCGGTTTGGTGGTGGGACACGAGGAATGCACATGGCAATTTATTGAGACGGGCAAAATGACTCAGTTTGTTTTCATTTATTGTGTGATTCATTTATTTATTTATTAGCGCTCCAGGCCTCGTGCCCACAAGACTTGTTTTTTCTTTCTGAACCAAAAATCTTGTCACCTTTTAATCTCGCGAGATCTTGTGGCCCAAGGTCTTGTGACACCCCTACAAGTACTAAAGTATTTCTTCCTGCGAGTGCTGCTTTCTGTGCTCAAGCAGCAATTCCCATTTGCCTTTTTATTAATATTCACTTTTGCATTTGCTGACACGCCATCATTTTGTTCTGCTTTAATAGAACTAATTACCAGTGGAGCAGGAAGAGAAGAAAATCTCATTAGGAGGTGTGTGTGTGTGTGTGTGTGTGTGTGTGTGTGTGTGTGTGTGTGTGTGTGTTCTTGTGAAGTGTCACAAAGTAAAAGAATAATTGCAGCATGACAATGCTTTGTTTTGCTAAAAATCCAACAAAAAACATTTGCTTTCAACTCACTTGCAACACAACACAAGACCAAAAATAGGGTTGAACCGTCTCTCTCCGTATTTAGGTATGGTATGTCTAATATATACAGTACATATATATCCGGAAAAGTCCCTTAATTGCATCAAAAGTTAATTATTATTTTTAAAAAAAGAATTAAATTTAATGAAAAATATAACTTTCAAGCTGCGTTACATCAGCAGAAATTAATTGGATTAAAATATAACAAGTAGTAGATGAAAACGCAATTCGACAAGCTAATTTCATACTGTGGTGGGCTTATTCACTGCTTTAATTTTTTTAAAAAAGCATAATAAATGAAAAAAAAATCATCTGTCCATTTGCGGCGGAGGCAAAAGAGATGAAATAAAAGGAACGTTTTATGACGAGTTCAGTTCAAACTTTCAAAGCTGATCAATTTGTGACACCAAAGTGAGGCTTTGAGTGTCAGCAGTGCAAACGTGGTTTGTATTTTATTCATTTTGATTTCTTTTATTCATCTAAATCCACATGGGGATGGCTTCTGAGGCATTGTTGTAAATCAAGTTTTTTTTGTAAACTTCATATTAGTTCCGCCCACTCTGCCTCTGTCCTTGTTGCCTATTGGTTATTTTCTATGCATTCTTTCTACAGTAATATACTTGGATTTCCCTTTGACCTCTCACTTGACCTACGTACTTGATTTGCAACATATTTGTGGAGTTTTTAGTTTATTTTTAACAGTGACAGCGCGGTGCTTTCATCTTATCCACTTGTCTGTTTGCGGGTTTCACCAGGAAGGCCAAGCGTTCCCAAGCGGGACACTTTAACCACGGAAGAGGCTTTTCAAGCTCTGGCTTCTCCTTGGCACTGTGGCTAGCCAGGACTGCACTGTACAGGTCAGTCGTCCCTCGTTTATGGTGGTTAATTGGTTCCTCAGCTGACCGTGATCAGTCAGTTTTGGGCAAATAGGATTCCTTGGAATATTTTGGTAGTTAGAACATAAAAAAGCTGTTTACCACCTTCTAAATATACTTTTTAACATTATTAGAGCCCTCTAAACATGAAATAACACCCCTATAGTCACCTTTACACTCCTATTACCCAACATAGTAGATATAATAAGAGGAACTAAGACATAATAAGACTAAAATTGGGAGAGTTGCTTGTTGTTGTTCTTTGTTTACTTCCTCTTCTGTGCAGCACTTCCTGTACGGCTATTGTCTCATCAGTGTAACATTACTGACACCTAGGGGCAGCGTAGAATACTACATATTCATCACAATGCATCTTGTGAATGTCCGACATTTGTATTTGACTTCATTTAGCCATTTTTATGCTTGAAAATGCTTCATTTAGGCCTAAAATACGTCAAAAATAAGCATATTTTTGACTACAAATAGGCCATATGCAACCTTGAAACTGCATGATGTATTCATTCACATGTTTTTGAAAAAGCGTGGCGCAGTGAAGCCGTGGTGGCGAGGGATTGCTCTGTGTCGGGGGGGCCCCAAGAGATTGGGTCCATGAGAACGGGACAAGATTTTAATGTTCATCTTAAGAAAGGTACTTTTTGGTATAACTGATTCAGCAAACAATGCAGGTGCCTTTTGAAGTCCCTATTGTCCCACAAATTGATGCTAAACAAGATCATTGTTTACATGTTGTTTATTATGATAATATATCATAAATAATAATCATATTTATATTACAGTAATAACAAATAATACTGTAATGCAATGTTTCCTTTCATTTGTCATCTTTTACTCTGTAAAGTTGCCCCACTTTGGGCACCCATGCGTGTTTTGCCAGGAATGCGTGGTGCCGTGAGACAACGGAGGATTGGCTCTGTCGGCCAGGGGCTGAGTTACATAGTGGAGCCTTTTTAGTTGTATTTTTTTTACAGCTTTCAGGCGTTACGGAGGTGAAGCTCAATCAGGCTCGCCCGCTCCACGGATTCTTCACCTTTGTGGATGGCTTGTATTTCATTACCAAGTAAATGCATGACGCAAGAAACACTTCCATGCACACCCTTGCTCGTTAAATGTAGTCATCAGTGTTTTAGCTTTTGCACTTTTCCACTTTTATTTCTGCAATGGGCCATGTTCCACAGACGGCCGTTGCGTCACACTTTTTGGCGAGCCAGACTGTCTTGGTTTGCCAGGAAGGCAAGTCTTTGCCAGGCGACGGAGTAATCTGTCCAAACTGCCTTCTTGGGTCTGTGGAGCTGCATTATGGAGGGGTTGATGCAGCTTTCAGGCCGGCATGAAACGGGCACTGCACGTACGTACAATGGGAGGTGCCGCGCAGCAAGAAACACTTCCTGACTTCCACTTTTAATGCGCACTCCTTCTCACTAAACATAGCGACCATTTTGTCAACACGGATCTCTTCTGTGTATGAGGTGTGTTGTCAAGCAAAACAAAAAGATAAATAGAAAGGTGTGAAAATGTGAAAAATGAAGGTGCAAAATGCAAAGCATTTTAACATAAAGATTGCACGTTGCAGGCTTTGGGTTTGTGGGGAGCTCATAGCGAGCGGACGATGATCCATCTCATCACCATTGTTTTCTTTGCTGATTTTATTCTTTTTATAGCTTTAACATTTAAACTCTGTGCTACTAAAATTACATTTTTGTATTATCGTAAAATTGCAGCTTTTTTTTCGTTACAATTCAACTTTTTTCTTTAATTTTGACTTTATTCTCGTGAAATTACAGCTGCTGTTGTTTTTTGTTTTTTTTAATTTTCCAACTCTTTCAACTTTATTCTTGTAAATTTTCTTCTGACTTTGTTCTCCTAAGTTTTTCCACAACTTCATTTTCCAACTTTATTCATGTTGTTTGTGTTTCATAAAATTATGACTTAAAAACATGTCTTTCTTTAATATTTCAGTATCTTTAATATAACAGTATCAGTGTCTTCATGCTGTAGACACACGAAGCAGGTAACACGCTCGCTGCCATTTGTGGCCCTTTGGCTGTTTTTTTATTGGCCCTCATGCTAAAGCTATACTCTAACAACAGTACCGTAAATTCCGGTGTATAAGTCGCTACTTTTTTCTTCAACTTTGAACCCTGCGGCGTAAAGAGCGGTGCGGCTAACTTAGGGCTAAATTCTGACATCTCCTTTATTTCAGAACCACTACTAATTGTTTAAAAACTGTGCTGCTCGGGTCACTGAGGAAGCGATAGTGCTTAGTTTGGCAGGCGCTATCAGAGCACTCGAAACTAGCTTGTCAACCTGATGGAGGTCAGTGGAGGTCAGCATATATACCAGTATAAAAACATAACAGCCTCACGATGTCATTTAGAAAGAAGACTTTACTAACAGTACTAAATTCATCACATCACAACGTAATGCTCAAAGGATGTGTTGACAAAAGTAACCCGCACGGCTTCGCACTGCCCGCTCCGGGGCTCGAACACAGAACCTTCGTAATGGGACACGAGAGCGCTGTCCACACGGCCAAAAGCCCAGATTGTCAGAGGGAGCGAGGTTTTACCCACGTACACTTGTGCAGCCTCACAGGCTGGCATCCGTTACACAAACATACAAACATGTGCCAATATCAGTTCAAAGTAAAATAAAAAACATTTAAAGGTTTCCCATAAGGCATTGTGTCTGAGCAACGCATTCGTTGGTGCGCCGCCATGATGTCACATTCCCTCTTTTTGCTTTGGGCTCCGGGTCCTCTGGTTCCCTCTACTGGACAGAAGCAGCACTGCAGCACCATCCACCATTTTTTTATCATATCTCCAAAATATCAAAGTGGCAAAGTTGCATCCTTTCCTTTTTCAGCATGTGGCCCTTTCTGGAAAAAGTTTGGACACCCCCGCGTTCCATACTTCAAAGGTTCATCCAACTTCCTGCCCTTTTCCAAACACTTTCTATCCACAAGTACATATTTTGCCTCTCCTCTTCAAGATTTAGTACAACACAGACAGTGTGTGCGTGTGGGTGCGTGTGTGTGCGTGTGCGTGTGTGTGCGTGTGTGTGCGTGTGTGTGTGAACACAAAGTATCAGCAAGTTGAAACTTTTTGTATTTACACTTGATTTGCCGCCAGTTTATTAGCAGCGCGATGGAGCGCCCGGCGGTTAAACGGCCATCATTACGCCAAATGAGGCCGTCTTTGTCTTCCCACTTTGCCGTCCCCACGCTCCACTGCCTCCGTAACGCCTCGTTAACGTATCGACACCGGTCACAAAGAGCTTTATAAATAGCTTCTGTTTGTGCTGCCATGGCATGTGCACTAAATTAGGCACACCTGCATGATTAAAAAAACCTGCTTTTCCACAAAGAGATTCATGTTGGGTTTTGTTGAGGTGATGTTTGTTATTGTGCTTGCATTTTGCACTGCAACACACTGACAGATGATGGTTGGCGTCTTAAAAAAAAGGTAGTGAAGATTTGCTTTGCTTCATGTAACGATTCTAATAAAAAAATAATTTTTGAAAGAATAATTTCCATCTGTGCTTCTTTGGTTTGTGGAGGCAACAAAAAAAAAAGAAAAAGCGGAATAGATCCCTCGTTAGAAGTTTGCGGGCTACTTCCTGGTTCATGACGCGATGCATTCAAGACGCAAGTAGGACACAGCACTAACGTCCCAACCTCTACGGTCCAGAGTGCACAACGACGAGGACTGATGGCCGACGGCTGTGGTTGGTTTGTGTTGTCTACAAATAGACTGTTGTGACTGTCAGTCGTCTTGACAACGAAGTGCAGTTTTTAAATAAAACTTTTTATTATTAAGGGAGAAAAAAATCCAAGCCTACATGTCCCTGTGTGAAAAAGTGATGGCCCCCTAAAGCTAATAAGTGGTTGGCCCCCCTTAGCAGCAACAACTGCAATCAAACGTTTGCCATAACTTGCAATGAGTCTCTTCCAGCGCTGGGGAGGAATTTAGCAGAATTGTTGTCATTCAGCCACATTGGAGGCTTTTCCAGCATGAAGCGCCTTTTAAGGTCATGCCACAGCATCTCAATAGGATTCAGGTCAGGACTTGGACTAGACCACTCCAAAGTCTTCATCCATTCAGAGGTGGACTTGCTGGTGTGTTTTGGATCATTGTCCTGCTGCAGAACCCAAGTTGCTTTCAGCTTGAGGTCACCAACAGATGGATGGACATTCTCCTTCAGCACAATTCATGCTTCCATTTATCACAGCAAGTCTTCCAGGTCCTGAAGCAGCAAAACAGCCCCAGAACATCACACTACCACCACCATATTTTACTGTTGCTATGATGTTCTTTTTCTGAAATGTGCCGTTACTTTTACTTTTTGTAATGGGACACACACCTTCCAAAATGTTTTGTCTCGCCAGAGAGTATTTTCCCAAAGGTCTTGGGGATCATCAAGATGTTTTCTGTCAAAATTGAGACGAGCCTTAATGTTCTTTTGTTCAGCAGTGGTTTTGGTCTTGGAACTCTGCCATGCAGGCTGTTTTTGCCCAGTGTCTTTCTTATGGTGGAGTCATGAACTCTGACCTTAACTGAGGCAAGTGATGCCTGCAGTTCTTTGGATGTTGTTGTGGGGTCTTTTGTGACCTCTTGGATGAGTCATCACTGTGTTCTTGGGGTCATTTTGGTTGGCCGGCCGCTCCTGGGAAGGTTCACCACTGTTCCATGTTTTGGCCATTTGTGGATAAAGGCTCTCACTGTGGTTGGCTGGAGTCCCAAAGCTTTACAAATGGCTTTATAACCTTTTCCACACTGATAGATCTCAATTCATCTCAGTTACGTTATGTTTTAACCGGGAAAGGGGGGGGTAATCAGTTTCTTTTAAAAACTGCATGTTGTGTTGAGTTGTGTTGTCATTGACTAATATTTACATTTGTTTGATGATCTGAAATATTTAAATGTGACAAACATGCACAACAACAAGAATCAGGAAGGGGCAAACACTTTTCACACTGCTGTGATTCATGAAATAAATTAGGTAACGACATTAATGCACAACTTTGGACAGCGCTAGAATAAAAACATGTTTATAATGTAAGCACACTTGAACACGTCTTTTACTCTCAATTAGATAAAAAGAGATTAAAAAAAGTTAAATATAAGATAAAAGATAATTATGATTAGTTTGCATGAATACTTTTGTGGTAAATAAATGCTACTAATTAGTGGTAGAAATATGTATTACAATATTAGATGCATTCAAATAAATAGAATCAATCAAATCTGTCTGTCGCTATATCGGAGGGTTAGCTCTCCAATTGCTTTGGTTTCATTTTTGTGTATGTTTTTGACAAGGCTTCAGCTTTACAGACGCCACGTCTGGCGTTGTGGCATCATCAACTCGTGTTGTTTTTCCCGAGGGGGTAGAAAAAATCCTCTTCCAGGCAAAAAGCATGAAAGTTAGCTGAGTGACGAGCGAGGTAAAGATGGCTGTTAATGAAGACGAATGGATGCTTTGCTTCTCCTCAAGTCCAGCGAGCCGAGTAATGAGAGGAGCGCTTTCAAGGAGCTCCGCCGGTTAAAAGCCTGAGAAAAGAATCAGAAGCAAGCACGTGACGTGCATCCGTCTTCCCGGCACGGACGGCAGCTGGACTAATTAACCCTCATTTAATTAGGAAAGTCTTAAGTTGGCTGGCGCGGTGCGGCCTGGCGGCTGATGCATGGCCTGCCGCTAATCGCGCAGCAGCAGAGCAGTGAATGAATCACAGCTTCATTTGCTGCCACGGCCTTCACTCCTATCTCGCCAACGCGTTCTGAGGCCGAGACGCTTGCAGTTGCTCTCTCCAAACATACTGTTTTGTCTTTACGCGCCGTTCAGTGTTTACCATCAAGGTTGGTCAAGTCCCCTGTTAGACAAACGTCATGTGACCCTAGACCAGGGGTGTCCAAACCTTTTCCTCAAACGAGCTTTGTGTTATTACTATCAACTTCATTCTTTCCCCTTTATTGACCATTTTTGCTGTTCTTCTTCTTAAAAGCCTCCTCTGGCAGCAGGCGTCTGATGGTTATTGGACTCGGCACCAGCAACAGCCTTCGTTTGGGCCGAGGATGGTCCCGTGTCTTGACTCACAGCCAATGGGATCCTTCCATGACCCTCAGGATGTGTGAACAAGTCTGACTGTCTTCTTGCTTCCAACCTCAGCAGCAATGGAGTGCTGGGAGAGGCCTTGCTCACGCAGCTCAACAAACCCACCGCGTTCAAAGAGAGAAAGCTTCTTTGCCTTTGCCATCAAGAAATCACGACTGTGAACACCTGACACTAAATCACATTCAATGCACATTTTTGCCAGCATTTTGCCTTTTAAAGGCTTTGCTCTTGAACTTTTGATCATGTGATGAACAGCTTGTTCCACTTCAATGCTCCTTTGCGATGAATTGCTTTCTCAAAGCATTCTGTCTCACTCCCACTTCTTCTTTTTGCATTTTGAAACTCTACTTAGAACCTTAAGATCCAACAGTGCAAAATGTACATTCTTAACACTTTGATCATCAAGCAAATGTAAATATTAATCAATGACAGCACAACTGAACACAAAATACTGTTTTTAAATGAAACTTTTTATTATTAAGGGAGAAAAAAATCCAAAGCTACATGGCCCTGTGTGAAAAAGTGATTGCCCCCCCCTGTTGAAACATAAATTAAATGAGATGAATTGAGATCTATCAGTGTGGAAAAGGTTATAAAGCCATTTCTAAAGCTTTGGGACTCCAGCCAACCACAGTGAGAGCCATTATCCACAAATGGCCAAAACATGGAACAGTGGTGAACCTTCCCAGGAGTGGCCGGCCAACCAAAATGACCCCAAGAGCGCAGTGAGGACTCAGCCAAGAGGTCACAAAAGACCCCACAACAGCATCCAAAGAACTTCAGGCCTCACTTGCCTCAGTTAAGGTCAGTGTTCATGACTCCACCATAAGAAAGACACTGGGCAAAATTCAGAAAAAAATTTCAGAAAAAGAACATCATCGCAACAGTAAAATATGGTGGTGGTAGTGTGATGGTCTGGGGCTGTTTTGCTGCTTCAGGACCTGGAAGACTTGCTGTGATAAATGGAACCATGAATTCTGCTGAAGGAGAATGTCCATCCATCTGTCGGTGACCTCAAGCTGAAAGCAACTTGGGTTCTGCAGCAGGACAATGATCCAAAACACACCAGCAAGTCCACCTCTGAATGGATGAAGACTTTGGAGTGGTCTAGTCCAAGTCCTGACCTGAATCCTATTGAGATGCTGTGGCATGACCTTCAAAAGGAAAAGCCTCCAATGTGGCTGAATGACAACAATTCTGCTAAATTCCTCCTCAGCGCTGGAAGAGACTCATTGCAAGTTATGACAAACGCTTGATTGCAGTTGTTGCTGCTAAGGGGGGCCAACCACTTATTAGCTTTAGGGGGCCATCACTTTTTCACACAGGGACATGTATCTTTTGATCTTCTGGATTTCTCTCCTAATAATAATAATATATATATATATATATATATATATATATATATATATATATATATATATATATATATATATATATATATATATATTTTAACTGCATTTTGTGTTGAGTTGTGTTGTCATTGACTAATATTTACATTTGTTTGATGTGAAACATTGAAGTGACAAACATGCAAAAAACAAGAAATCAGGAAGGGGCAAACACTTTTTCCCACCACTGTATGTGTGCAAGGCACGTATACAGCTCATTAGACGTATTTCAAATAGTTGAGAAATATTCTAACCCAGCGTAATTCTCCTGAAGGTAAGCGCTAGAAGTCCTCCCCGAGGCAGCAGAGATAAGCGTGGCAGAAACGACTCGGAGATGAAACCTGTCACCTTGTGATGACGAGGCGCAGCATCGCATCGGTGCTGCGTATTGGCGCCCGGCTCTTGTTATTTTTAGCACTTTTTAGCCCAAATCCTCCCGTCCGTATCACAGGATTAAAGGCTTCCTTTAAGGTGTGCGTGTGTTTGCAAGCGGATTTCACCTGATGGCCTGGAAAAAGAAGCAGCAGTAGCGTAGCCTCGGCTTCGAAAGACGCTCACGCGGTCGTTTATTTCGAGGCGTCGAGGCGCTGACTTGTTGTCTCCTTGCACATCTGCACATCACCTCGCTTGACAAACAACGACGCTTATCAGCACCGAGGCCTGCTGGACGGGGTCGGAGTGGCAGCATGTGCACTGCTGGAGTTGACGCAACGCGCGTGCGCACAGCTTGCAGTATCTACTCACACTTCTACGATATTTCATTGTTTACCAACAAGCATCCAACAATTGATCTGCTTTTGTTTCACTCCAGTCTTTTTGTGTCTTGTGGGGAAAAAAGATGGAAACTGCAAAAAAAAAAAAAAAGTGTGATTAAAGTCATAAAAAATGTATTGAATGAATGTATTATCCGTTATTGCGAACTACAATCACAAATTATTATGTTACAGAAATGTATTTATTTCAAGAAAATAAATATTCACATATTTAAAATGAAAATGTTACTTTTTTCTTATTATTATAATTTTAAAATATTTTTAAATGTATATAAAATATATATTAAATATATAGAAAAATATCAAATAACATATATCAAATAACAATAACATATATTTGCTCTTGAAATATAAATTGGTGAAATAAAATGTGAAAAAAATGATGTTGTTATTAATTAATGGCATTGTGAAATATAATTATAAATTATTTTATTGCACCCAATTACGGATTTCTTGATTTCATGGCGCATTTAGTTACTTTGTGACTGATGCATTCACATGTATTATTTATTTCACAGCCAATGTAAATATTTACTATGCTTGGCATGTATTTATGACCTTTTTTCAAAAGCACAACAAATAAAATAAAAATCTTCATTGGTTTATAACATTTTTTGGAAAAAAAGAGTAAATTTGTCATGAAATAAATCCATAAATGAAGTGATGTAATATAGTTGTTTATGTTTCAGAAATCATTATATTTGTAGAAAATAAATATTCAAATAAAAATGTGTAAAATAATATAAAAATATATGAAAATATAATAATATATAAAAAATAAATATTAAATATATTAAAATGTATATATATTTTATGTTGAAATATTCAATGGATGAATGATGTAAATGGATGAATTCAAATGTGAAATAGTTGATGTAGTTATTCATGAATGGCATCGTGAAACATAATCAGAAGTATTTGTATTGCATCCAAATTACAGATTCATTTATTTCATGACCAACTTATCTACTTAGCGATGGATTCATTTATTTCTTATGCTTTTTTTATTTACTTCATGACCATTTTTGAAAAGCACAACAAAATGCTTTCAAACAAAAAGTAAATGAGTAGATTGGTCATGAAGTTCTGCTGTACTCTAGCGTTTTTGTGTCCTCGTTAAAACTATAGAAAAATACGTTATTGCTGCAGTACTCATTTCATTTGTTTACAAGCTAGCAAGCAAGCTAGCATGACACAGGATACAGGAAGAAGATTGATTGACAACGATCCATCCAATCAGGACGCACAAAACAATGGGCGGGACACACAGACAAGCGAGGGAAGCGAGAGACACTCGACTTCCCGCAATGCCATTCTTCTTAAAGGGCCAGGCTCAGCCTCTGTGATTAAAAAAAAATAATAATAAATTCTGCAAAGGTGAACTGCGATAGAGCGAGGGAGCACTGTACATGAAACCAATCCAAATTTAAAAATATCAGCTGATGAATTCAAATGTCAAATTGTTGTTTTATTTGATTTGAGTTTGAAACAAAGAAATGAGTAAATTGGTGCTGAAATGAATGAATGAATAAACAAATGCATCCATGCAGTACAATTATTCATATTTCACAATGTGACATTTTGCTCAATTCATTCAAGCCGTTAAAAACGCTCTTTGGCTTGCAAACAATGTTGCCAATGAGGTAAAGCTCGTTAGGACCACACGTCCTCCTGCTTGCAAACGATGGAAGGTTTTAACGCGCAAAGAAAGCAAAACAATTTGGGTCAGATGGCAGCTTTTTGGTGGGGATGAGACGACGCGGCCATTATGTTTCAAAGCAGGTCAATCCTAATCTGGGAAATGGAATGTATCATCCTCTAATCCCCACGCATGACAACCAACGACATCGCTAATACGAGCAGACAACCGTCGATTGTCAGCTGGAACAATCAGAAGGCTCAGAATATTATGGCAGTTTCATAGAATCACATTCATCTGTAACTATGACTATAATCATTTGGCTAATATATATATATACATATATATACATATGTATATATATGTATATATAATATTACAGCTAAATGAATACAGTATATATGTGTATGTTTAACTAATACAATAAAAATAGTCTTTAGTATTTCAATTTTATGTCACTTTTCCTCTTAATATTTGGACTTTATTGTCCTAATATCCATCCATTCATCCATCCATCCATCCATCCATCCATCCATCCATTCTCTATGCCGCTTATCCTCAGTCGGGTCGCGGGGTATGCTGGAGCCTATCCCAGCTGATTTTGGGCGAGAGGTCTGGTCTATTGTCCTAATATTTTGTCTTTATTCTTGTAAAATGAGACATTCGGGCTTTTTTGCAACCTATTTTTGGAACATCATTTGTTATTTGGTTTGTTTTTCATAATTTAAGACTTGACTTTTTTTCTTGGCTCTTTCAGGATGCTCCTCATAACATTAGGATGTCATTCTTGTCAAAATTTTTTTTTTTTTTAGTTTTCTTGTTTAATGGTATTTTAAAATGTGCCGCGAGCCGCACTTTGGACACCCCTGCTGTAGCCCGATGCAAAACAGTGCAAGACTAGCATAGAAATGAACAATACGCCTTGCTAACAAACCGCTTCACTTCTTTTTACACTTGTACGGCAGCTAAGAGTGTTGACAATGTGACCTAAAACGGTGCCCGGTTAATGTACTGCTATAATTGGACGGTGGTTGGCTTCTTTTTACACTTGTATGGCCGTTAAAAGTGTTGAAAATGTGACCTACGGCATGGTCGCTACACTTTGATAAACCTTTTATGGCCACAGTTTGACCCTGGAACAGATGAAGTGTGTGTCTGAGCGGGGGTCAATAGGCTTATTGGTGTAAAAGACTGAAAGAGGATAATCCCGCATCACGGCGGCCGCCATCTTTCCCAAATGATGTCATTTTCCTTTCCCGCGGTCGCCTGGTGTGGAAGTGAGAGCCGCCAGAGCATGTCTGGCCCAGTAGACCACGAGACGCTGGAAAGACATCGCTTGACTCCTCCCCCCCCCCATTCCTTCCCAGCACATCGTACACACTTTGAAACAGCACACCGACAAATCAAAGTGGACGGGCCGTGTCGCAGTGTACAAATACGACGTGAAAACAATAAAACACTCCAGGGGTCATTTGTTAAAAACCTTAATTGGCTACAAGTGGAAAAAGAAGCCAAGCACTGCTTTTACCAAGCGACAAAACGCCAGCCTTGGTGCAGGCGTGACGCCGTACAAGTGTAAAAAGAAGTCAGATGACGAAACGTGCCGTCGTATAGCTTTGAAGATCCAAGTGTAAAAAGAAGTTAGGCGCTGTGAATTGGAAAAAGGCCACAGAGTGAAAAACAAGGATGCAACTTTGCCACTTTCATATGTTGCAAAATATGCTGAGGTTATACTTTTTATATTTCAACAAAACCGTGCATCTCGGTGAAAGAGCACAAACTTCACACCTTGCTCTTTTTTTTCCACCCGTTTTCGCAGTTTTTCCCCTAAATCATTCAACTTTCTTATTAAATAATCTGCGTACATTTTCTTGTCATATTTGTACTTTGTTCTCGTGATATTACAATATTTTCCTCAACCTGACTTTCCCAAAATGGCCACTTCATGTTGCTTTGTTTGTTTCTCATATTACGTATAAAAAATAAGCTATTTTTGTCGATAAAATTTCAACTCCATGCTACTAAAATGACATTATTTTTCCTCATGATATTGCAAGTGTATTCTCCTAAAATTGCAACTGTTTTGCACCTAAAATTGCAACTTTTTTTTCATTGGAATACAACTTTTTTCTTTTAATATTCTGACTTTATTCTTTATTCTTTTTTTCCTACTATTATTTTCCTACTATTTCAACTTTCATGTACATTTCTTTTCTGTAATTATGTCAATCAAAAGGTTCTTTGTGCACTTTAGTGACTGTAGGTGTGTACTTTGGGCTAAAATTACCATGGAAATCAGCAACGGTCCGGTCCTGATTAGCGTTCCTCATCATGTGGAATAATCCCTTCATCTCTCGTTTCACCTGGAGAGGGTTACATCATGCCATCATGACCTCGTCATCTCACCGCCTCGGTCCTCGTCTTCATTCGTCTGTTCCGTCCTTCCGAGCGCATGCAAACGCCCCCGTCCATCTCACGTTAGCGTCCTTAGCTTGTTTCACCAGCGTTTGTTGTTTTTCCACAACATTTCCCGTCATCTCGCAGTCAGTCTGAGTGTGCAGTGGTACCTCGGTTTACGTCCGCCCCGGTTAGTGTGCTTTTCAGTTAACATCCAAACTTTTTGCAAAAATGTTGCCTTGGCTTAAGTTCGCCTGCTTGTTTATCGTCCCAAATACCGTCCGGTTTCTGCCATCCTGGATCACACGTCGAAGATGAAATGTTGATATCAGAGTTGTAGAGAGATACATGACGTAACAAACACATGGACCGCACAAAAGAGAAAGGCGGTGGGCGGTGGGCCGTAGCGAGACAAGGGTGCAAGACCTCCGAAATTTAGGCCTCCGGTGCCTCTGGATTGGCAGACCAGGGTGGTGGTCTCCCTTTTTAAGAAGGGGAACCGGAGGGTGTGTTCCAACTATCGTGGTATCACAGTCCTTCCTGATAAGGTCTATCCAGGCGTTCTGGAGAGGATCCACAGGATAGTTGAATCTCGGATTCAGGAGGAGCAGTGTGGTTTCCGTCCTGGTTGTGGAACTGTGGACCAACTCTACACTCTCGGCAGGGTCCTTGAGGGTGCATGGGAGTTTGCCCAACCAGTCTCCATGTGTTTGTGGACGTGGAGAAGGCATTTGACCGTGTTCCTCGAGGACTCCTGTAGGGAGTACTCCGGGAGTATCACTTTACCGCTCGACCTGCATTCCTACCCCCGCCTATGGTCATGAGCTTTGGGTAGTGACTGAAAGGACAAGATCGCAGGTACAAGCGGCCGAAATGAGCTCCACCCTGAGTAATGGCTTGGGCATCTGGTCAGGATCCCGGACGCCTCCTTCCCCCACGTTTGACTGGTAGGAGGCCTCAGGGAAGCCCCAGGACACGTTGGAGAGTCTCCCAACTGGCCAGGGAATGCCTCGGGATACGTCGGGGGGAGTTGGACGACGCTTTTAAAAATGTTGGGGTTTTTTTTCCCTGCTTAGCCTGCTGCCCCCGCAACCCGACCTCGGATAAGTGGTAGAAGATGGATGGATGCATAATTGGTGTATTTGTACATCTGGAGGTCAAACATGTCAAACATCTTCACTGTGGATTTACCTTCAGTCCGTATTGTAAGGGAATTTTTGGGGGGGAATCATAAATGTTGGAGTGATTTCTGTGAGTTTAATAGAGTGCACGGCTGCCAGTCTGTCCTCATGATGACGTCTGAACTCCTTCCTGGATAAAAGCATCCCTTCTTCGTTGTCGCCAGGTGCCTCTGAGGACGCGGCGCCACGACGTGAAAGATTGCAATTTCTGATTTATCCTGTGGGTGAAAAAAGCTTTTGTTTCGCAGGCGAGTGTCCTTATTTCCCCTCCTGCTGTCATCTGCACCCGATTGTGTTTTTGCGAGGTTCCCAACATGGCTTTTTTTGTCACTTCCTGTGATGGAAATCTTATCAGCAATGTGACATCGGGATTGAGGAGCGATTATCTGACCGTCTAATCGCAAACAAGATGAGAAGATAACAAACACAGACACACTCGCTGTTAATATGATTTTCCTGACAATAAAACACGTCCAACTGTCCAACCTAATGCAGCATGACAGCATGACAGCATGACAGCATGACAGCATGCTTTTGTTTGTTTGGTCTGGCCTCACACGACTGCGCCTGCACGCCGCCTCATTAGCCAGTAGCACAGGTCAAATACGAGGTCAAAAAGTACGGCCGGAACTCCTTTTTATCTGCTGTCTTCCTAATAATTAGGAAAAGATGTTGTCTTTGAGTGTAGCAGCTGAATGCTAATTATCCTTTGTGTCAAATGTTGACTTGAAAATGCTTCAAGTCGCCTTTAATGGCGTACTGGGGCGCTCGAACACACCGCATGGAATTCATCCTTCCAGTCAGAAGTTTAGACGCACCCGTGTATTCAATAACATGACAAAGTGTCCCCATACTTTTCTCTGCTACTGTATAGACCAGGGGGTGTCCAAAGTCTGGCCCGGGGGCCATTTGTGGCCCTTGACTGTTTTTTTAATGGCCCTGGACAATTCTAAAATTCTAAAATTCTAAAAATACAATTAAAAGGGAAAACTAAAAAAAACAACAGCAAAAATGGAAGAAAAGAGCAGTAATTTTACAAGAAGAGTCCAAATATGAGGCGAATAAATCTCTAATATTAAGGAAAAAGTCCTAATTTTACAACATTGGTTCTCTGTGCCGCTCAATCCTCATTAGGGTCGGGGACTATCCTATAGGTTGTAATATGAGGAAACAATATTTTACAAGCATAAAGACGAAATATGAAAGGGAAAAAAAGGTTAGTTTTTTGTAAAGTCGTAATATCATCAGAAACAAAACCAAAGAATAAAGATGCAACTTTGGACAATTAGGTTGGGAAAAAGTTACGTTATCCATAAAATCAAAATATTTTGAGATAAAGTCCTAATCTGATCAGAAAAAGACTCACAAGAATATAGGAGAAAGGTTGTAAATAGCATTAGCAGCGCTAGCATTAGCAGCGCTAGCATTAGCAGCGCGCTAGCTAGTCACCAGGAATGATTTTCATACATACGGACGTTATAGCAAACTAATTGATCTTATTTATGATGAATTGTGTAACACTAAGACAGGAAGAACTTCAAATTAAAAGCACTACGTGAGCACAGAGCCACCATCCACCAGTACGAACCTGGACTTTGTTTTTCAGAGAGGTGCCCCCAACAAATATGCACATGAGCACTCAGTAAGGTCATCAAATCTTACCTTCATGCATTCCCACATAGGATCAGCACTTGGGACCAAGTATGAGGTGAAAGAAAAAGGGAAACAAAATACAGTCTAGTAGTCCACCTGTGCAGCGTGGGAGAAAGGTAGATGGTGCATTCAAGGACCGTTGAACAAAGTGAGACAATTAAGGATGCAAAAACGGTGGGATTTCAAACTGTATTATTATTTTTGAATAAAATAATGGCCCATATTTTTGAAATTGATATCCCTTTACATTAAAGTTTTCATTCATTCTCTGCTGGAGCCTATCCCAGCTGCCTTTGGGCGAGAGGCGGGGTACGCCCTGGACTGGTCGCCGGCCGCTGGCAGGGCACATATAGACAACCAACCGTTGACGCTCACATTCATACCTGGGGCCAATTAGCCAACTGAGTGGCCAATTGGGAGGAAACGGGAGTACCCGGAGAAAACCCACGCGGGTACGGGAGAACACACAGGGGTGTATTATGCCGTGGCCTGGTGGTTGGGGGCCCCGGCCATTTGAGAACATTGTAAGAATGCCACTTTTATACATTTTATTTATTTTATGATATAAGATTCATGTCTGCATCAACCGTTGTGTCGCAATGAATCGAACTGTGCCGTTGGTGCACAGTATCGAAACGTTCTGTTTTAGAATATGTGGTTTTTGAATGGTATGTTAACCCGTGCATCTGGAAGCGTATGGAATCGTCTTCCACAAAGAGATTTACATCCCAGTGTCAACCATTTGCAACAGGCTTCCTTGTCGGAGATTGATTGGACTTCGTTGGCTGCCAATCGCTCTCAATTGCTTCTCTCTGCATCTTCTATCTGAATTCTACGGTAAACTGTCCTCGAGACTCCTAGGCAGCTGTCACAATCAAAGAATCCGGGCTGACTTTTGCCCTGGAAAAGGCCCGGTCCCAACACCCCACTGCCCTCAGTCTCCCCCTGGATGAAATGTGTCTCCTCACCGAGATGTAAATGCAGGAGATGGAAGTCGAAGTCACGTCGAGCTCCGACTGACGCCGTGTGTGTTTTTTGTTGGGGTTTTTTTTGGGTTTCAAAGCGAGGCAATGGGGTGAGAATGAGCCCTCGCTGCAAACGCTTGCGTGTGTGTCTTTCACACAACGCTGTCGATGAATACTTTAGCTTTAAATAATGAATAGCATATGTCAGATGGATAGGAACAAAGACATGGAAATTCATGGAAAGAACGAATCGTCTCCCAGCGGTTGGAAAGTCAGATTATTATCCATTAAAGCAAAGCCTCGCTTGTTTGATTTGGAAGCCAAGCAGCCACAAAACATGATTAATAGACAGATTCGACAAAAAAACCCTAACAGGCTACGTGCATCAGGGTATCACAGCTGATTCAGTCCTCAAGGCGTGTTTTTGGTGCAATAAAGAATATAAAAACCCCACAAATAAAAGCAGGAACGATTGCACCTTCCCGTGCTTCGGTGTGCCGGGTTTGTGCTCAGACCGGCCACAGACCGGCCGCAGAGGTTCTGTGTCATGTCAAGCAAACGCACGCACCTCGTACGTCTTTGTGTGTCGTGCGTGCGGCCAACGTGTGTCGTTCATACGTTTTGCTGGTGTCAGGTTTGGGCAAAATGTCAATTTTCCCTCCGTCAAACTTGTGGACTTCGGATGTGTCTTGTGTGCCACACGTGCACCCCACATGCCAACACATGTTCAGACACCAGTAATGTAGTTCTTATTAATAAGAATAACAATAACATTGGGCCTCATTCACGAAACGTTCTTACGCACAAATGTGTTCTTAAAGCCTTCTTACGAAGATTTTTGGCATTCACAAAACGTGTTCTCAACTCCCAGTTCTTAGATCTAAGAACAAATTCTACGAACGCTCAGGAGGACTCTTACGCACAAGCAAAGCTTGCACTTTCAATGCGCAATCGCCCTCATGATGGATTTTGCAACCTGATCCCAAAAAATGTAGTGCAAATAAAATATCCCAACAATGATTTATCATCAAAACAACTAAAATATACTCCATGGATAAATATATATTCAAATCCCAATTCATCAAAAAAAAAAAGTAGCTGGCTGGACGTGCGCTGCGCAGAGAGAGAATGTAAAGGGACCATTAGATTTATTTGCTGAAAGCCACCAATATTTGATGTCCCGCTTCAGGCTTCAGGCTTCCCTCTCTGTTCTTGCAGGTGTGCAGGATCATCACAATAACATCGCAATGAAACGTGGTGTGTCTATTGCGCACGTAGCACACCCAGATAACGACATGCGCCCCCAGCCGCGTCTTGAGCCAGAGCACGGGGCTGCTGTATTAATTAGGCAGCGTCTAATCAAATGTAACCACAGAAAAAATACATTGTCACACACAAACTATGTATTTTGACTTTATTTTTCCATCATGATTGTGTAAATATTTTCTAGAGTTTCCGAAATGGTTTGGTTTCTGATTGATGGCCCACCTCCCGTTTCCTCCAGATCCCTCCGGTGCAGTCCAATCTTTTTTTTTTTAGTCTATTTTAAGTCAAAACACTTCTTTTTAACCTCTGCGGTGGCGCGTTTCTCCGTGGAAACGGCATTTATGTTTCCTGCAATGGTGCTCCATGCCGACTCTTTTTGGATGGCCTGATGACCGGTGGATACACGTGAAAATAAGGTGGTCTTGTGTTCGCTCACTCCTTGTAAAAGCACCTCTATTTCTGTACAATTGAAGCTTTTCTTCTGTTTGTTGTCCAGCTGCTCCTCAGTCTTGCCCTTGCGCGTTGCCATCTCCGCCTCCAGCTGCCTGTTGCGCACGGCACATTTTTGACCTTATATAGGAAATAATAGGCGGTGACCTATGCAAATTAGGGCATCGCAGTTGGCATTCATCAACCTAAGAACACCGGTGCGAACGATTATCCCTACTTAAGAACGTGTCGTGAATGTGGCGCAGTTTCCAACCCGCCTTCTTAAGTACACTTCTTAAGAAGACTTTTAAGAAGATGTTGGTGAATGAGGCCCAATGTCGCTGTAGCTTGGCTAATAAGCAGGTCACATGATGTACATGGAGCGTTGTTGGCGCTTGTTGGAGGTTTTTCGGAAGGCTTTATAGGTGCAATAGGTGTGTCCATAGGTGTGTGCATTCGTAGCTGCCTCTTTTTATCTGTTTTTATATCTTTAGAATGCACAGAAAGGAGATAGACATGCTCATGTCTCACATGAGGATTGTGCATTATGGGCAAAATTCCCCCCAAAAAGTGCAGTTTTACTTCAAATAAAAGTTGAAAAAATCATTAAAATATATAAGACTTAAATAAAAGTGGGTTCGTGACCATCGGGAAATGTGGGTCCCAGGTTGAGACCAGGTTGAGGATGAGGCCGCCTGCTCAAGACATCTTCATCCTTTTGCTGTGGATTAGTACGCCGAGATGCGAGATGCGAGATGTGAGATGCGAGATGCGAGATGCGAGATGCGATATGCGATATGCGAGATGCGATATGCGAGATGCGATATGCGATATGCGATATGCGATATGCGATATGCGATACGGGATACGCGATATGCAATGTGCGATGTGAGATTTGTCAAACAATACTGTGAGCCGCTGAAACGAGCGCAACATCCATTCTGGCAGAAGGCACGGCTCGACCTCCTGAGGTCAAAGCAGATGTGAGTTCTGTCGAAGAGACCAGAACAGAAGCTTGCATTTGGTCCATTTCTGGGTCACGGGGGTCCATGCCAGTGAGCTCTGAGCGTGTTCAAGTGGACTGAATGATTTATTACTCAGCCAGCAGACAAGAAGACAGAAAGGAGCCCGGCCAAGGCATCATAAAGTGAGGAATAAGAATAAAAATAAGAATGAAAAGTATGATGACAGTCAGACATGACAGGCTTCAGGTGGTCTCAAAGCACTCGCTTAATCCGAGGAGGCCAGATAAGTACATCTCTGCATGCTTCAACTTCACCTTCCTTGCTTCTTCTGTGAGCTGCCTTCACTGACCCCGGAAGGGGACCAGACTCTCTTCCACGATGACGGGTGGGTGAGGCGTTTGAGGCAGCCAGGATTGAGACGCCTGTGAGTGGCGTTGTTGAGCTGGCTTTATCGTTTATGTGCGTGATGGTGAGGGAAACCACAGTTCGGGACTTAGAGGTGGGAAATGTTCCTGGAGTCATTTTGGAGTATAAGACAGCAAAATATCAGGAGAATGTCGGCTGGGGTGAGTCATTTCCGTCGAAATACAGTGTTCTCTCATTTACCGCAGGGGATAGGCTCCCAAAATAGCCCGCAATAAGTAGCCAACGTATTGTTTGTCAATGATTCTACATTTAAGGCTGTAAGGCTGTAAAACCCCTCACCACACACTTTGCACACTTCTCTCAGACATTTTCTCACATTTCTCTCTTGTTTAAACACTCAAAGTTCAAATTTCGTTGACGATCAACCTACTAGGTTGGACACAAGAAATGATGAAGTGGCTTCTTCGTCCTGGCGCCGTTTGGCGGTGGCGTTCTTGTATCCTTGTTAAGACATATTGCTCCTGCCGTCGTATTTTACTCCTCCTCCTCGTCCTCCATGAATCGAAGATTCATTCGCAGTATTCCGTAACGGCGCCCTCCAGCCGCGTAACTTCCGCCTTCCGTCAGCATGTCCGGAAGTCCAACTTTTTGTGTGAGGGCTGGCTTCCGTTTCGTCGACATTGCAGGTTTTGTCAGTGAGAAAACTTGCAAGCATAACTTGCAGCGTTCAGAGTCACACGCGGTTTGCTTCTTGTGTTTCTTCTACTGTTCACAGTTTTGGCAGTTAGCAAGCGGCTCACACGGTTAGCTAGTTTGGTAGACCGCAAGACACGGCACGAAGGAGATTGACTGACAATGGTCTACAGCCAATCAGGACGCAGAAGACAATGGGCGGTGCAGACAGAAGAGAGAGAATAGAGAGACACTGCCACTCCTCTTCTCTTAAAGGGCCAGCCTCAGCCTGTAACAGCGTCCAGATCACTTCTGGCCGCGTGTGGCCACGGGTCGGGGATGTCATCAATTTCGGTTGTCTGCGCAGAAACGATCAGCCGGCGTTTTCAGATTTTCCCACTCTGGAAGCCGCTTTCAAAAAACACCACTTCAGGGCACCAAGAACGCCGGTTTCTGTGAGGATGACAGGCTGGAACCATAAAATACTTTTCTGTTTTAACCTGAAAACATTTCCGTGTGGATAGCTGCTAAAACACATGCAAACTATGCCGAGATATGGAGATTGTGAAGAGTTCTGCAAAAGCTCTCACCACTTTTATCTGCAGTAAATGCCCCACATTTGCATTCCTCCGCCATCATTTATTTCCATAGATAACAGCACAATTCCTTATCCGCACACTGAGTGAAATTACATCCACTTAAAAGACATAAGCAATCTAGTGTGTGTGTGTGTGTGTGTGTGTGTGTGTGTGTGTGTGTGCGTGTGCGTAAAGATCTACTTTGAAGACCAGTGGCTTGAAGTCAAAGTAGTACTGATGTGAATATGCATGAAATACTTTCTCCCCTCCTCTCTTCATCTTATTATTTCGATGAAAAAAGCACTTTTGGCCACAATCAAGTTGATAGGAAAGCATCTCCTTCCTGTGCGAGCCTGTGCAAGGCTCGCATGCCGTAAAGAAAATGGTGGCCCCTGATTACAGGCTGCTGATTGCAGCCCTGCATGGAGCTAATAATTAGTGACATGAGAGTGAACTGGCTGGGCGTCAGCGCTAGTGCTGCTCTACCGCACCTCCAGCGCTTTCCTCCCAAAGAAATACAACGGAAAAGGACGCCTTGTTTTGCAGCCGCAGCGAGAGGGAATACAACGTGATGAGGGGTGGGGTTAGAAAGCGAAAGACATTCTCAAACCATCGTTGCAGTTGTTGACATGAAGAAACTAGTGATGCTCCGATCCGGGTTTTATGTTGCCGATTCCGATCATCCACGAGTGTCATCGGACGATACCGATCACATGGGTTAATTATCCATCCATCCATCCATCCATCCATTTTCTATATCGCTTCTCCTCTTTAGGGTCGCGGGGGCATGCTGGAGCCTATCGCAGCTGACTTCGGGCGAGAGGCGGGGTACACCCTGGACTGGTCACCAGCCAATCGCAGATGGGTTCATTATACATTTTTCAATGTGTTTATGATGAGTGCTGTTGGCCAGGGGTGCCGTTTAAGGGGGAAGTCAGGAGAGTTCCAAGGTCCCTTGACTGCCACGGGGCCCATAAAATAGGTAATTACTCATAAAAATGAATAAATAATTTAAAAAAGGGGGCGGGCACCCTGATTTTTTTCATGGGGCCCAGAATTCCTGGCTGCACCCCTTTCACTGGCTATGTGATTTGAAAAAGGGACCAAAAAAACCACCTTGATTTCGACAAAAACACACTAACCTTTTCAAGAGAGCAAATATCACCGGTGAAACGTACAAGAACCGTACGGGATGTCGGATAAGAAGCCTTCTCGAAGGAGACTTAGGATGTGAGCGTACACCGGTGGACTTCTAGCAGGACGTCCAGGAAGCGCGTAGGCGGGCTCCAAGTGAGAGAGCACTCGTCGACCCCCCTGTCCTCCAACGCTGACAAAGGCTGGTCGTCTCGTCCGATGAATTCAATTATTTTTGGGGGGGTTATTTGCATAGCGAACATACGGGCGAGTGTTGTCCAGCGCTTTGGCTGCCTTGGCTGCCGTTTTACTGACGATCACACAGTGAGCGTCGAAAACTCGCCATCCGTCATCAAGTGTTTGTTTTTCAAAGGCTGTATTAAATGAAAGCTTTTTCACGTGATTTTCAGAGTGCAGAATGCAGAGTGTTCTGCAAGTCTTAAGTCTTTAATCTCGAGTCAAGACAAGACGTGTCGAGTCAGGTCTGAAGTCGTAGGCTTGACATTTTTGAGTCCTTACAAGTCATAAGCACTGTTTCGTGTTTCGTAGGGTTGTGAACGATAAACCGATGTGACCGGATATCCGGTTTGACAGGCAAGAGATGCGTCTGCATCGTATCAGCCTCCTGGATGGATAATAATCAGCCGTAATTCCTTAGATTGGAGAGATATGCAGCGGGTATCACAAGACTAGCAACTAGGGATGAGCCGGATACTCGTTTTAGAAGACTATCCGTTAGGGATAATGCATTTTTGCCGAGTACGAGCATGAAACAAGCTTGAGTACAGTTGCGCCGGTCACTGCTTGTGTTTTTCCCCGTCTGCTTGCTTCTAATTCAGCTGGTGATTTGGAAAACTTTGCTTGTAGTACTTTTGAGAAAAGTACAGTGAATGTTTCCCGCGTTGTGGTGGTTGGGGACCCCTTCCTTGCAGCATGCTTGGGGATATGATGTGCTGTTTTTTACATTTGAAAATACTGTGAGAATTCCAACTTGTATACAATTGGCTTCTTTATTTTATCATGTCGGATTCATGTCGACGTCAACAAACCTAACCGATGAATCGAATCAAATCACATCGACTCGGTTTATTTGTACACTCTATCCAATCGTATCAAATTGTTCTCTTTTTAAAGTATAGCGTTTTTGTAACCCATGTACCTGGATGCGTATCGAATCGTCTGCCACAAAGACACTGACATCCCTAGTATCGACTTCATTATTGGCCAGACAATCACCAATAATCATCACTCCTTCATTGCCCACTGAAGTGAGGAGAATGCGTTTCTACGTTTTTTCCAGCAACGGTGAATCTCCGCCCTTTGACACCCTTCAACCACGCACCACTTCTGTTTCCATCAAAGCGCACCCTCAGACTTTCATCTGGCTCGTCGTTGATTTTTTTGATGTTTTATTGAGCCATTGAAGCAATGTAGAACGCTCTTCAACACTTAACAATTTATAATGTGAGCCGTGAACGTCTCGCTGGAAGCGATAGTCAGCCTTCATCCCTTCTTGGCTCAGCCGGAGCCGACCATTGAGCCATCCCACTTAAATAAATGTCACGGTCAGGAAGGTCATGGTGGGTAGCAAGGATGTGCCGTGTAAAGAGTATCACCTCCAAGCAGTGATTACCGCAAGGAATATGGGACCAAAGGTCATGGGTCAGTCGGGATGCCATCTTAAATCACCAGTCTAGGCGTCATGGTGGAACATGACAGTCCTCACAGCGTTGGCTCAGCTCATACATACATCGTATAGTCTACAGACACAGTAATCCTTGGTTAGTTGGTTCCATAAGTCATAAGTATTTATACAGTAAATGGAATTTTGGTCAGCAGAGCATAGAAAACCTGCTTTTTTAACATGATTAGAGCCCTCTTGACATGAAAAAGCACCCCTATAGTCACCTTTACACTCCTATTACTAGGGATGTCCGATATTGGCTTTTTTGCCGATATTGTCCAACATCACACATCTTTTCTTGAGTAAAACTGTTCTAAAGTAACAAAAATACTCTTAAACGAGTACAGTTGTTTTGTTGGCTATTTGTTACCCATTTCTGAGTAGATAATTCATGTATTACATATTTTATATCAGAATACATTTGTGTTTCTTTTTGGAAATATTGCATTTATTATTAGTTAAAAGGGTATTGTTTAAAATATGTGAATTTACTAATTATGATTTTGATTGATAACCTTCATATTCTTATTTTATATTCTGATTCTATTGCATTATTGCATTCATTGCATACAGATCACTTACATCACAATGTCTTTGAATGTGTCTTCTGAACGCCTCATATTTGTACTTAGTACTTTATTTTGCCATTTTTATGCTTAAAAATGCTTAGTTTAGGCCAAAACAGTATGTCAAATTTGCTAAAGTATGTATTGTTTTGGACTAATAATAGGCCGTATTCAACCGCGAGAAAGAAACGATTTATTCATTCACATATTTTGGAAAAACCGTGATGGGGTGAAGCCACGAACTCTGAAGCTCGAAGTGGCGAGAGATTACGGGGTTAAGTCAGTGAACCAATGAAATGATCCTTCTTAGTCTGCTGTCCTTTTTGATGAAACCACTGAATCGAGTCAGTGATCCAATTCAAATGAATCATCGGAGTCTGCGGCGGTTCTGGTGAGTCCACTGAATCGAGTCAGTGATTGAATTCAAATGAATCTTGTGAGTCTGCCGTGTTTCTGGCAAGTTCGCTGTTATTCCGCGAGTCTCGCCTCTTGTACCGACTCATGATGATTCCTGATGTCGTTTTTCAAATTGGAATCACAACCCCGTGATTGAGGAATTCCTACATTTGTGTAAATGAACGCCTCCTCTCAAATAGATGCCAGCTCCAAATAAACCTTGACTGCTTGTCGTTAATGTGAGGAAATATCATATTTATGTATGACATGGAAGTCGCAGTGATAAGACAAAAGGAGCTGGTTCAGTGCTCTTTCATCCCTCGGGAGATTCGTTTTAACGACGGTGTTTATTTCCATCGGAGCCGTCACGTGACCGGCGGCCCGACATGTTCGGAATAATTAAGTCCCCGCCGCCGCGCTTCCCTTTTCGTTTGCGTGTGAAAGTGTGCATGAAAGAGACAAGCGGTCTCCGGAGAGCCTGAGAAGATTAAAACATTACCCGGGATGCGGATGTACAGTGACATGACTGGGGGGGGCAGCAAATTACACCATCTGATGGAAAGCACATACTGTGAAGTGCTTTGCATTACGACTTGTCTTTTTTTAAACTATAGTCTCATCAACGTTTATGTTCCACTAGGAAGTGAGCGATGACATTTTAGATCGCGGCTTCGGGGCTCTCCAATGCATGACCACTGTTTATAGCACTTGGGGGGTTACAGTTGGGGGCTAAGATTGGTTATGAGACTTCATAAGACTCTATTGATGAAGAACATGCAGCTTCTCTCATCAGGCACACCCAGACGTCTTTTGCGGGCATGATAGCTGAGAAATTAGCAGAAAGAGAAAGGTTCATTACATAATACCTCCAAAGTCATAGAAAATAGAAACAGAAAAGTGTGTGTTGTTCACTAAAAGTAGAAATATAAAGCTAGCTGAGTTTAGGAAGAAAGCAGCAGCTTTTACTGAGGACGCCCTAAGAAGAATGCGATGCGCTGAGAAACATAATGACCTCTTGAGATTTATTTTTGCTTTTGTTTTTGGAAAAGAGGAGCCCTGAATGCCCTTTTGCCTTTTTTTCTAGCTGTGCAAGCCACTGAGTCGTTATTGTGTCTGGCACAAGTGCACATATTTTCCCTGTGAGGTGCCATATGGAATGTGCTGGAAGCATGTCAGACTAGCAGCGCTACAGTAGATGGATTTTTTACATTTTTTGCCTCCTCCTTTTCGACACGCGATGTTTTGATGGGAATAAAAGTCATGAAATGCATCAAGTGAATGCAGCAAAGTAAGAATTTGAACACGGAGCGCAGGCTGCATCGGTGGTAGTTGATGGATTTATAACAGGAGAGAAGCCCTACTGAGTGCGCGCATGCGTGTGTGTGTGTGTGTGTGCGGGTGTGTGTGTGTGTGTGTGCGTGTGCGTGTGCGTGTGTGTGTGTGTGTGTGTGTGCGTGTGTGTGTGCGTGTGTGTGTGTGTGTGTGTGCGTGTGCGTGTGCGTGTGTGTGTGTGTGTGTGTGTGTGTGTGTGCGTGTGTGTGTGTGCGTGTGTGTGTGTGTGTGTGTGTGTGTGTGTGCGTGTGTGTGTGCGTGTGTGTGTGTGTGTGTGAGAGAGAGGAATGTCCAGGGCGTAATGAGGCTGCCAGAAATGGCAAACACCAGTGAATTATTTCACTCTGACATCATAAATGTTGTGCTTTTCCGCAGCACTGCTGGATGTCGGCTGCACAATCAGCTGTCTCATTTGTCAGTATTACCATTTTCATGTTCCGGATTGTACAATTTCTTATTCTTACTGCTTTTGCTCAAGGTCACAAATGTGGGCTGTCCAGCGAGGGCCAAATAGTAAAAAATGACAGGATGCAACTTTGCCTTTTGATATATTTCAAGAATAAACTGCATGTCAGCTTTGTGGTGTACGTGAAAAAGCCCATCATTAATATCAGCTTTGCTTCTGTTTTTCACCATTTTTGCTGTTTTTGTTTTAATTTTTCAAATATTTCAACTTTCTTCTTAAATCATCTTTGTAAATTTTATTTTTGAAATGTTATGACTTTATTCTGGTAAGTTTTTCCCCAACCTAACGTTACAAAATGTGCAACTTTACTTTGTTTTGTTAGTTTCTCGTAATATTACAACATTTTAAAAAAATATGTAATATTTCTACTCTGTGCTACTAAAATTACATTATTTTATTTTTGGAAAATTGTTTTTTCTGAGTTTTCTCATTAGAATACGACCTTTTTTTCTTAATATTTTGACTTTATTCCCTAAAAATGAAGATAGTTTTTTTTTTTCCATTTCTGTCTTTTTTTTTTTTTTAATTCAACCATTTTAACTTTGTTCTTGTAAATTTTCTCCTCATAATATTATGACTTTATTCCCATAATATTTAGACTTTCTTCCACTAACATTCTAACTTCTTCCCCCACCATTGTTTCTAAAAAAAAAATACAATTTATTTTGTTTTGTTTGTTTATCGTAGTATTATGACTTGAAAAAAAATTTGGATTTTTTCTTGTGGAATTACAACTTTTTGCTTAATATTTGTTATGGGACACACAGGCAAAAATGCATATACACTTCTTTAAAAATGATACTGTTTTTAATATTTACACTATAATAGACTAGACATACAGATTTTCTTCCTTTAACTTTAATATATTAAAATGAGAAAATAATTTAAATATTTAAATATTGGGCGAAATGTTCTTCTCATAATATTTTGACTTTCTTCCAATAAAATTATAACTTTTCCCCCCACCCTATTTTCTAAAAAAATACATCTTTATTTTGTTTTGTTAGTTTCTCATAGTATTATGACTTTTTCTTGTGGAATTACAACTTTTTGCTAAATATTTGTTTAATTTGTTCGTTTGCATTCAAAATAGCTCAAAAAGATCTGAACGGATTTGGATGGAATTTTCAGGAATTGTCGGAAATGAGATATGGAAGAACTGATTACATTTTGGATCGTGTGGATCCAGGATTTTTTTTAAGGATTCTTTAAAATTGCGAGATGGGATCATTTTCGGCATTTGTGCACATAATGGCACCAAAAATGGTCAGAGCACTTGGAAAAAAAATACAGGACAAGCCCGAGAAAAGTATATGATGTGTACGGTGAGGGCTTTTGCAGCCTTCAAACATTTAGAATAATATTTAAAAAATAATCAAGTTAAAGCTACTTTGCAGTTTTCTCTTTTCGCTGCCTTTTGTGGGATCCTGCGATCCACTGCGATAAACGAGGGATCACTCTACGTGGATTGTATTCACCTGTCTGTCCCTTCACATACTCACACAGTGCATCAATCTGTGTCATAAAAGACACACTTACCTGTCTGTCCATTCACATACAGACTTCCTGTGTGTGTGTGCGTGCGTGCGTGTGTGTGTGTGTGTGTGTGTGTGTGTGTGTGTGTGTTTGCTGGAAGCGTAGCGCTATATCTGCTGTGAAAGAGCAAATTTTGCCCGAGGATTTTGCACAGTACTGCATGTTTAAAAATAAAGAGCAACTGAAAACTAATAGACCGTAGGAAGTTGCACACAAAGAAAGAAAGTGACATAATGAGAGCGTATCTCCCTGGTGGAGGTAATGAAGTGTAATAGTGTTAGTAATACGAGGGCGGAGTGAGAGCGCTGCAATGCACCACTCCTGCACTTCAAGGTTGACTTGTTCTCCCTCCTTGTGAGGTGAAAGAGACAAATATAGCAGCGGCATATGTTTATTTCAAAGAGCCCACAGCTAAATAGACGCAGCAGCATTCCACGCCGCCGCCATGATGGCAGAGACGGAGGTTAATGGGACGCGGCCTGTTGGAGCGGCTCACTCACTCAGGAGATGCCCACATCCTTTGCAGGCAAGAAAAAAAAGTTCCGGTGTTATTCATCTTTGTTTGACAGCATGACTTGGCGTCAGAAGCGGGATCTCCTCGTTAGCGGGCTAATTAGCGCTAATACACCTGACTTGCTCGCTTCCAGCAGCCTTTTCTCTCAGGGAGCTCGTGAACAGCCTGAAGGTGTTGCAGCCAAAAGACAAAAACAAGTCACAACGAAGAGCTTCCTTTCCCTCTCGACACGATCGCGGCAGGAACATCAGCGCTCGTTAGGCAACTGGGACAATTATGTGCGGCAGAATCCCTCAAACGCCTCTTTTTTGTCTCTCAGAACAATAGAAAGGAAGAAAGGAAGCGTCATTAATCATTCCAACGGCAATAAACCCTTGATGACCTGCACGCTCTAACGAGGTCCACGACAGATGAAAATGCTGTAGTGAGTGTGTGTGAATGGACAGACGTTCACACCTCGTGTGTACGCGAGTGGATTGGCAGTTGGTTTCCATCTGAGCAAGAATCCTTCTCGTTTGGAATAATGCTGAAACTCACAGGCTGCCATATTTAGTGGCCCCCTCGTCCCGTTCTGCTCGTGTTTGTTGTATTGTCACTTGAGGAAGCGGTGACATGGCGGCTGGCCGGGATCAAGTCTGTGATGGCAGCGAGTCTAAATCACAGCCGAGTGTGAAGCGGCGAGGACGACCAGGAAAAGCTCTCCCACAGAGATGATGTTAGGTCTTCATCTTTTTTAGAACGCCGCTTCTCCCTCCGCAGGAAGAAGGCGAGACACCTTTAAGGGATTTTGATTTTTTTTTTTTTAAAGACATAAGAGCCTTTTCCTGAGAGCTTGATTGCTATCTTGAAGGGTGACTCTTTGACCTTGAGAGCTGCAGAGTGAGGAGCTTTGAATGTAAGAAAGTGCGAGGACTTACGGGCTGGTATGTTTGAGGAGGGAGGAGGTTACTTTCTTCCTTAGGATTGGAGATGAAAAGTGTCTGACGTGTCAGCACACCCCACTGGACACTTGATTAGGTACACCTGCACAATATAAAGCAAAGGCAAATCAAGTCAATTCAAGACTTTCGTCTTTTTGAAAAATGATAAATCTCATTTTACCAGCCCACATTTTTCTTATCTGGAGGCCAACCTGTGGTGTTCTGCTCTTGAGCACTTTTAACCCATTTCATGCTACTTCCTGCCAGTCTGTCCATTCACACAACTCATAACATGAACGTCCATCTGTCCATTCACGCACGTAGGGATGGGTCCCAGTAACGGTACCTTTATAGGCCAAAACCCGCCGGTACTACCGTGCGCCGACTCACGCAAAATCAAAGGGTACCACATTCGGGTATGATAGAGTGAAAAAAAGATGTTCTCCCATTCCGTGTGGAAGTGGTAAGTTTTCGCTTCTTAAGTTTAGAAGAAGTCAATCTGAGGCTAACTGGTTAGCTCGCTAGCTTGCTAACTGGCGGCCGTCTCGAGTCCCTTCAGCTTAAGAGTTGTGTAATGTGTTGTGAACAAGTGTAAAGGTGACCATATTTCATGCCTACAGGGCTCTAATGATATTAAAAATGATATTTAGAAGGTCATAAACGGGTTGTTCATGCTGTAACTTTGAAAATATTCAGTTTCTTAACGACACCGCGGTCAGGTCTGGAAGCAATGAACCGATATAGACGAGGGACGACTGGAGGTGAAAAAGCCTATTTTTAGTATCAACTTCACTCTTTGCTCATTTTCCCCTATTTTTCCTGTTTTTTTTTTTATTATTTTCCAAGCATTCCAACTTTCTCCTTAAATACTCTTCCAAATGTTTTTGTTCGGAATGTTAACTTTTGCCCCAACTTAATTTTCTAAACATTTTTGGAGTTTTTTTCAGCAGCCTTTATGGGTGGAATAGGTGCGTCCCATTACAAGTATTCTTAGCTGCCTCTTTTTACCTGTTTTTAGATCTTTAGAACGCGCCAAAAAAAGAAGTGTTTATGTCCCACATAAGGATCGTGGGCAGAATTCCCAAAAAAGGGCACTTCTTTGATAAAACGGTTCAAGCAGACACGGAGGTGGACTTGAGATCTAAAGTAAATCCAAAAGTTCTTCCAAAGCACGGCAGAAGTGCAGCTGTCGAAATCCATAAGCAGGAAGATCTCTGAGGAGCAGCACAGGTCTTTTCCTTTTCCGGGGAAATATGCGGAGAAATCGGTGCGCTTTGGTCCCGCCGGCTGCAAAAGTCCAGCACAGTCGATCAATTTGAGGATTTTTTTGGAGGTTACGGCCTTTTCGCTCTCTGTCAAATAATCCTTTTAACCCACTTTCCACCTGACCGGAAATTCATCTGCGGAATCCGTCAAAGGCGCTCTATGCTTCTCATTTCTACGAGTACTACTGCAGACAAAGCTAGCAGGCAATCATGGTGTCATAGTCATTTCATCATCAGTGATCTATCCCCCCCCGAGTCTTCCTATCAGGCCAACTCCTTCATCCCTTAACGTCCGTAACGATCTGCACAAAAGCACCGACGTGCATATTAATGTGCACCAATCGCTGTTTCATAATGGACTGCAGAGTCCCAAGGAGCGATAGGAGGTCAGCGCCAGTTCAGCAGACATCAGCGGGCGCAGGTTTAACGGTATCTGGGTATGCGTTCATGAAGACAAATCCTCTTGCCGTGGCTGCGGAAATATTTACTAGACGACCATCCGTGTCCGTGCCACCGCAGCACATTTACAGCAAAACACTCCAGCACGAGTCTTATTTATGCCTTAAATGTCTTATGTTCTCTTCTTATGTTTACTTATTGGGTAATAGGAGTGTAAATGTAACTGTAGGGGTGTTATTTCATGTCTACAGGGCTTTAATTATGTTCAAAACTTTATTAATGAGGTCCTAAACAGGTTTTCTTTGCAGTAACTAGCAAAAGATTCCATTTATAAATAAGAAATCCTACTTCATGGAAATTCCCTTCCAGCCGCTAGCGCTTCCATCCTGTTGGGGAGAGATCTCACGTGCCCCCCGATGACAGACGGTTAACATGGTTTATGCCGTCTCTTCGGCCGCATCAGAGCGAGCGCACGCTGAAGACATTCTCGCATTTCCTCCGTAAGCAGATTTGATTGTAAATGGAAGAAATGTCGCACCACCACAGTTTGACCATGTTCATCATTTTAAACGTGAAGATATAATAAGTACAACGTAGTCGATCATAGTCTAGCCTCTCCTGGTAATGGCTGCAATATTTCAAGAGGCAGCGAGTACTTTGTCATGCTTTAAAAAGCAGCCAGATGTTATTTCTCTGCTCTCCTTGGCCATCATCATTAGCAAAGCACTCATTAGTTCTGACTCCGAGAGAGCGGGATCACAGAAAAGAACCCTAAGCTACCCTTGATACCGGAGACGGTTTCCTGCCGATACTCGGCAGGCATGCGAGAAGGAAACAACGTAAAGGTTTTGCGACAATGGGCCTCATTCATCAAAAGAAACCTTTTCAAGATAAAAGCACATGTGCGGCATGTCCCCCGACGACCCAAAATGGGTCAAAACGGTTCTGTTAAGATCAAATGCTTGCAGTTGTTTACAAAAACGTGTACGGTGCTTTTGCTGATGACGAAATGGTCTTTGATGTTTACGCAAACACGTGCTTCAGGTCGTCTTCATTGTTGATTAAACACATGCCACAGGCTGGTGAGGCACTGACTCCTTTTGCAATAGAACAAAACGAGCAAAACTGCCACATTGCAGTTGAAATTGCAGCTTCACTCCATCACTGTTTTTCTAAATATATTAGCTAATAAATCATTGAGGGCTTTGAGGTTGACTACAGCCTATGATAAGTCCAAAAGTATGCATGTTTAAGACCAACTGACACAGTTTCCATGGCCTAAGCCTTGGTTCCCAAAGTGGGGTACGTGTACGTCATTGGGGGTATGGGAATAAAAATGAAAAACAGTTAGCGCCCAACGCTCACATTTACAAGCGCACCTGAACGCCTCATAGCACAGAGCGGAGGAAGGAAGGAAGGAGACGCCCAGCGTTATATCGGCCCCCCGCCGTATCCCTGCGCACGTCGCCTGTGCGTTTGTGTGTGTGTGACGAAGACACTCGCACCTTCTCAACAAGATGGCCGCGGCGCTCCGTCACATATACAAGAATGTACAGGTGACGGTGCGCAGGATGCGCTCTTCTGCACTCCGTGTGTATGCTAACGGCCCCGCCTCCACCCACAAAGCGAGAGCCGTTGTTCTATGAACAAACGCGCCAAGGTGCTGAAACCAATGCACAGACTGAACCCTCTTCCTGCCTGAGGCGGGAGATGAGGACAGCAGACACGCATGCACATGGCGATATATGGAGGCCAGCAAAATGGCACAGTTAATTGTCATGTGTTGTGTGATTAATTCATGTATTTATTGTCGTCCCAGGCCGGGTGTCCACGAGACAATTTTTTCTTAAAGAAATCTTGTCACATTTTATTCTTCTATGATTCTTTTGTTCACACGTGGCAGCGGTAAGACGTGACGTGTCTGTACTTCATGAAACAAACTGCAAGTCAGCTTTGTCACGTCGGTGAAAAAGCATCATTAGCATCAAACATGCTCTTTGTTTCCCAGTTATTTATTATTGCTGTTTTTTCAATTTTCCAAATATCAGTTTTCATTATTCATGCGTTAACTTTGACAGCTCAAAAAAGTACACTTGTTTTTTTTTTCCTGTTGTTGTTTTTTTTCTAACCGTGTCAATTTTCTTCTGGTAAATTTTCTTCTCGTAATTCTGACTTTATTCCCATAATATTTTGACTTTTTTCTTGTTACATTTCAACTTTTTCAGAAGCGTTATTTTTCAAAAACTGCAACTTGATTCATTTTTTAGCTTGTTTTTCATATGACAGCTTCGTATTCTGGAATATTTTAGCTTTGTGCTACTAAAACGGCGTTATTTTTCCTCATCATATTTCGACATTCTCGTCAAATACAACTTTTTCTCGTTAGGTTACGACACCCCTGCTTTAAGGTTTAATAAGGCAACAGGCTACTTTCTACAGTCCCGCGTTTGTCACAGGAAGTATAATTGCAACTTCCAAGCGCCCGCATGAAAAAGTGAGAAGAAAAGAGCATCATTAAACCCCCCAGACACATGATTCATTAATAACAATGCATATCATCCCCCGCGAGACTGTTGGCTCTAATTGTGCCGTCGACCTTTCTTTTTTCGCTGGCAAAATGCTCAATTTAGGACGGTGATGTTGTTGGAAAGCGGGGGTAACTTCCAGCGCTGACATTTCAGATCGGGCGTACGCGCAAGCGAACACAAAGAAAAGCATCTCATTCATTAAGCACTTGCAGGCGGGGAAATTGGCTTTTTGTTTGCCAACAAATCAACATTCTAAACGTGGCTCGTATGCGTTCGGCAGCAGGATGACTCGCAGAAACATTCTCTCCAGCTTTGGTGGTCCTGAGGCAGGACTTCTCCTAACTTTGGATGACACCAATCATCACGGCTGATGGACTACATCTCCTCTGTAGCGCTTCCATGGGCACGTCTTCAACTTATCAGCACGGCGTGCGACACATGTAGATATGCTAAGATGGCATCTGCAGTCAGATAAAACTTCAACTCTGAGGGGCGCCACGTTGGCCCAGTGGTTAGCATGTTGGCCACACATTCAGGAGATCTGCAAGATCTCGGCTTGAATCTCCGTTGGCCGCCTCTGTGTGGAGTTTGCATGCTCTCCCCGTGCGCGTTCCTCCCACATTTTAAAAACATGCATGTTAGCTTCATTGGAGACTCTAGTTTTTGAAAAACAACCACCGGGTGAAGCTGCAAAATTCAAAGCGCGAAGTGGCGAGGGATGACTGTGCCCGCGTGTCCTGGCACGTAACCCCCAGGAAAAGCGGGGCTCTGCTGTACAGATGGAAATTTAAAAAGAGCTGGATGCTTCATTTTGCTGAAGAAAGCAGGAAAACGCTAACAACGGCAGGGAATGCTAACATCCCAGCATGTGGCTGAGTTATTCCAGTTTAAAAAGCACCCAATTTGAAGGAGGAACACATGAATGTTTTTTTTGTTTTAATCTGGTCATGCCAGGCTTGAACACGATATTCAGTTCCGATCCTTATAAGGAGGAGGTGTCGGGTTGAATGTGAGCTTTCTTTCAGGGTGCGCAGACACCATCGGCTAAATCCCGACGCTATCAACATCCTCTTCCACATTTTATGGCCTCAGAAATTCCTCTTTTTGCCGCTTGGCTGTTTCCTCTCATAGACGCTCGCCGTCCGTCAGCGTGTGGCTTCCTGCGGAGTCACTCGTTTATCGTCAAGACTGATGGATTCAAAGGTTGGATTAAGATGAGAATGAGGGATGGATGCCGACGTCGCTTCCAGAGGGCCTCCATTTGACTCCTAAATTGTCCTCAAAGCTCATTCATGCTGTCAAGATGAAAGCTGGGAACTAAAACGTTTGTTTTTTTTGACACAGGAGAACTAGAAATGGAAAAATAATAATAATAATTGAAAGTAATCACTCAAAAGCACTTTAATGGAGTCTGTGAATAAAACGTAATGAGACGTAAATGAGCATAAAAGTCACAATTGAGGTGTTTGGAAGGATTTGTCATCAAGGATAATGAGGCTTCCAACTGATGGGGAAACGGGTGTGGCTGGAGAACGCACCTGAAGGATGAGAGGAAGTACGATTATAAATGGAATATTTTCCTAGTGAGAGCATAGAAAACCTGTTTACAACCTTCTAAATACGCTTTTAAACATTAGTAGAGCCCTCTAGATATGAAATAGCGCCCCATAGTCACCTTTACACTCCTATTACCCTATATAGTAGACATAATAACAGAAAATAAGACATAGAGAACTTGTTTACGACCCTCTAATTATGCTTTTTAACATTATTAGAGCCCTCTAGACATGAAATAACTTCCCTGTAGTCACCTTTACACTCCTATTACCCAATATAGTAGACATAATAAGGGAAAATAAGACATATAAGACATAGAAAACATGTTTACCACCTTCTAAATACGCTTTTTAACATTATTAGAGCCCTCTGGACATGAAATAACTTCCCTGTAGTCACCTTTACACTCCTATTACCCAATATAGTAGACATAATAAGGGAAAATAAGACATATAAGACATAGAAAACATGTTTACCACCTTCTAAATACGCTTTTTAACATTATTAGAGCCCTCTGGACATGAAATAACACCCCTATAGTCACCTTTACACTCCTATTACCCAATATAGTAGACATAATAAGAGAATAAGACATAATATATGTAATAATGTAACAATATGCCTCATGTTTGTATTTGACTTCATTGAGCCAAGAATAGATTTTGAAGTGGTGAAGGATTGCTTCGCTCGGTAAATATGTTTTTGAAGACGCGTGTGCAGTAGAAGAAATTCACTGTAGTGTTCGATGATGTGAAAGATATCTCCAGCTTCATCAAAGGTTGCTGTGCTTTAAGGTACATCTGCACCGCACGCTTCCTTTCGTCTTCTTCTTGTCCTCTGAGATGAATTTGATTGGACGGGCCGCATCCTCTGATATGTCTGGCAAAAAGCAAAATGATGGATTTCCTTCCCTCCCGCCTGTCACTCGTTGGCATGTCTGCAGGGGACACCCGAGTCCCACGCCGTCTTCTGAAGTGAATAAGATTCTGGCTTGGACACAGTGGAGAGTTCCTCTCCATGCTCTATTGTTTTTTGCCAGCGAATATTATGAATATGACAGTCGAGTTCATAGCAGGAGTTTTCCTCCAGCGAAGCCCACGTAGTGAAAAATGAAAGGATGCAAGGGCCGAGGTATGCTAGGACGTCACATATACTGGATGTCAAGAAGAAAGTGCATCTCAGCTTTGTCACATGGGTGAAGCCTTTTGTTAGGATCAGCTTCGCTCTTTCCTCCTTTTCTTTCCGAATATTTCACATTTCTTCTTAAATAATCTTCCAAATTTTTCTTCTTCTCAATGTTCTGACTTCGTTCCCCAACCTAATTTTCCAAATATAGCACTTTGTTTTTCATAATAGTACGACTTTAAAAAATATCCTATTTTATTCGATGCTACTAAAATGAGATTATTTTTCCTCACTAAAATGCGACTTTTTCTCTTAATGTTTTGCTCAGAAAATTACAGCTGTTTTTTTTTTCCAGCTACTTCAACTTTTTTTCTAAAAATGTTATTGTCATAATTTGTATTTATTCCCATAAATTTTTTACTTTTCCGCAACCTAATTTTCCAAAGATTACAACTTTTTTCATTATTTTGTTTGTTTTTCACAATCTTACATATAACATAAGCAGGTACATTTCCAAACACAATGAAAACAGCTACAGTTGTAGCACATCAATTTACAAACAACCAACCAGTCTCCTTATTACCACAATTTTCCAAAATGATCAAAAAGATATTTAACGACGGGTTGGACAAATGTATGAGTAAGAATGAATTACGCATACAGAGCTGCCATTTCAACATTTCTGATGGAAATTACCAACGCTATAGGCCACAGAAAGTGTGCCGCTGCAGTGAAAAGCTTTCGATACAATCACAACATTGTAATTACAAAGTAGAAAGGGTCGGAATCAGAGGGTCAGTTTGAGTTGGGTCAAAAGCCACCTTGCAAACAGGAAGCTAGGAAAATACACATCTGCAAGTTTAAATGTTATGGGACCAAAACTGTTTCATTTATATATTAACCATATATGGAAAGTGACGAAAGACCTAAAGCTAGTATTATTTGCAGATCATACTGCTGCTTTTTGTTTTGGGGAAAGCACAGGAGAGCTAACGAAAATAGTCCTACTAAAAAAATGGTTTGATAAAAATAGATTATGCTTGAACTTAAGTAAAAGTAAAATAATGCTGTTTGGAAATAGCAGAAAGGACACGTACGACCAAATACAAATAGACGGAGTGGATGTTGAACGAGTGAATGAAAATACATTTCTGGGGATCATAATAGATGAAAACATGAACTGGAAATCTCATATTTCAAATATACAACATAAGGTGGCGAGAAATACCTCAATATTGATCCAAAATCACTCCAATGGTATTACCATATTTAAGTTATTGTGTGGAGATATGGGTAATAACTGTAAAAGTCATCTTAATTCGCTAAATGTACTACAAATCCATGATGCCGCGTATAGAGAACATACAAACCCTCTAGTTCTAAAATCACAAATATTAACATTCGCTGATCTAGTCAATTTTCAAAAAGCTACAAGTATGCACAACGCAAACAGTAATCTGGTACTTCAAAATGTCATACAATACTTTCAACAAGAGAGGAGACATGTGATCTCAACTTACAACAGCGTTTGAGTATGTGGAGTCACATGATGGAAGGGGTTGCGTAAGGAGCTCAAACAAAGCACGGAGATGAGCCGTTTCAAGAAACAAAGCAGTCGATGTTTTCAAAATACAAGGATGAAGAGTTTTCAACCATTTTGTGTACAAAATGCTATTTCTAATCAGTACAACACTTCATTGTCATTACTCACCTGTTATTACCACCAAGTTCAGTTACGTCGACTTAAAGTGGATATGAGTGATTTATTATGATAGTAATTGTGTGATTAGTGATCATTATTTATTTTGGACATGTGGAACTGCAAACTGATCTATGTGATGTATTCCATTGTAACTTGTATTCATGTTCAGATAAAAGGAAGCCATTACATAATGTTACTTTTTCAAAAAAGTCTTACTTCTTTACTATTTCAACTTTATGCTACTAAAATGACAATATTATTCTCGTCAAATTACAACTTTTTTCTCTTCATATTGTAATTTCTTTTTGTAAAATGACTGCTGATTGGTCCATTTTGTGTGTTTTCCTGTTGAAATATATTTTTAGACTGTCCGGGCCACAAATGGCCCTCGGGCCACACTTTGGACACCCGTGGTATAAACTAACCATTTGATAGAAAGCAGCAAAGAAACACGGCTAAAGCTGGTCAAAGGCTACCAAAGATCCAATCATTTTAAAGATGCCCTTTTAATTGGTTCATTCTTGATGACAACAACACATGCATGCAATGGGGCGATCGGGGGTGATTCCGTCACGTACATGTTTTTATAAACGTTAAAGGAACTTTCAGGCATTAAGTCCGATGTAGGTTTGTTGGAACCATGAAAGACACGTTAGCCGATATTGGCAGAAAAATCAGCGTTGAAGCAGAGAAACGTTTTTTTCCCTTTCATCTTTCTCTCTCTCGAGAGTTCTTGTACCATGTCGGCGATTGAAGTCTACTTCCCGGACGTGTGGTGTCACTGTTGGGTGTCACATGAGTGCTGAGCAATCACACGTTTGTCGCAGCCAAAATAATCCCTGCTAGCGTCGCCGTTAGCCCGCCTCGCCCCGGTCCTGACACGTTGTTGCCGCCATGCCGTGTTTCTTTTTATTTCTGTGCGTCAGAGAGAAGAAACCATCTGGAATGAGACGCTTATTGTCACGTCTTATTTTGACATGTGTGAGAGAAACTGTCACAGAACTAGCTCATTTACACGTTTACCAGACGCCAGGCGGCTTCAGCGTACGAGGATCATGAATCTGCAGTTTTGGCACCAAAGATGCGGTTTGATCAATAACGGATACTTTTCCCCAGATGTCTGTCGTTTGCATTTGAAGTAGCAAAGTAAAAGAACGCTGGATCATTGTGATCAATCTCACAATTTGCAGTAAAAACTGTCAAATCTGCCTATAACATAACCATCTGCTTTGATTTGAAGGCAAAATCTACAAACTTCTTTTTTCAGGATAGTGCATGATATGCCGCTTGCTGCTATGTGCCACTGAACTCGAGAAAACACAAAAAGGAGGTCATAATTTGCGCAAATCTGCCGACAAATTCTTTCATATTGCTGTCACAAAAATAAGCTTTTGTCATGAGGACACTCCATGATATGCCGCTTGCTGCTAAGGGACTCTGAACATCAAGAAAATAGTGAAAAGACAACTAAATCCATAAACAGGTCCGTAGTTGTGCTTTATTACTGCTGTCATGGAAATGTCTTAAGTCAAGACATGACATTACAGTATATGCTGCTTGGACACTGCGTGATATGCTGCTTCATGTTTTTGCTTGATGGAAATTCAGGGCAGAATAAAAAGTTTGAAGAAGAAAAAGGCAAACAGGGTCAGTCTGCAGGCATCCAATAGGAGGAATGGGAAACTGCATGATATGCTGCTTGCTGCTATGTTGATTTGAACCCAAAATCTACAAACTGCTTTTTTAAGGATAGTGCATGATAGGCTGCTTGCTGCTATGCTCCACTGAACTCGAGAAAACAGAAAAAGGACGTCAAAATTTGCAGAAATGTGTCGACAAATGCTTTCATATTGCCTTCACAGAAATAAGTGTTTGTCGTCAGGACACTGCATGATATGCCGCTTGCTGCTAAGGGTCTCTGAGCAACAGGAAGGTAGTGAAAAGACAACTAAATCCACAAACATGTGGGTCGTTGTACTTTACTACCGCTGTCACGGATATGTCTTTAGTCAGGACAGGGCATGATATGCTGCTTCGTGTTTTTGCTTGATATGAAAAACGGCAAATAGGGTCGCTGTGAAGGCATAAATTGGAGGAATAGGTATGATATGCTGCTTGGTGTTATGCCTCACAGAACTGTGGAAGTTGAAAAGATTGGTAGAAATCAGCAGACAAATGGAGGCGTCGTGCTGGCATTACGTGCCGGCTGGGGTCACGTGACCACTGTTGCTATGCAGGCTTGTTATCTTTGAAAACAAGGTTTGAATTTGTGGCCTATCACTTTGCAGCGACACGACTGGTAGCCATGACAGACTCTCACATCTCTGAGCAGCTTTTTTCAGATGACTTCCAAACAATGATTTGCTCGTGTTAACAGAAAAGCCCGCCCGACTCGGAGGAGAAGCTGTGAAACTAACAAGCCAAATTGGGACGCTTTTACTCGGGAAGATGATTTCTCAGGCGAAATCCGTCGACTCGGCCTGCCGGCAGCACTGCGGCGTGATTGATTCTTTCTCCGTTCTTTTCTCCCATCGTCAGACCTTCTCCAGCTCAGCCTCGGGAGACTCGGCACTGCCCGTTTGTTGCTGGAGTTTGTTGCACTTTTCACGGCCTTGCTTGTCGAGCGGCCAAGACAGAAGTCAGCATCACAGTCACGCAGTAACACAGTCTTCAGTCCTGACAGCGCACATGCACAAATGTGGCGCCCGGGATTCGTTCAAGTCTCCTTTGTTGCGTCCCAACACCCAGAACTTTTTTTTTCTGTTTTTTTTGTGTTTTGTCTTTCTCTATGAGATATACCGATAATGTCCAAACTCTGGACTAATGCACTGACTGGAATTATAAACTGGGCTCGTTCAGCACGTCTCCCGCCGCTTATTATTTGACTTGTAGTTATGCTGGCTGCATGTGACTGAGTGATTCTTCCTGAGATATGATATGAGAAGTACAGTTTTAAAGGAAGACGCCTTACTCCCCCCTCTCATCGCTATACACTCATTGCAAATGGCATTTTTACGTTCCGAAGGCCAAACATGGGAATAATTCCATACTTATACAGTGTATATATGAATGGATATCTCCTATAAATATCTGTATTAATAATTGCCCCATATTATCAGACTTCAACTGCTGCATAATCTTTTATTGTATTGTATTGTTTTATTGATTTGATTTATGTTTGCTTGTTCTCTTTGGTTTATTTTCTTTTATTGGGTTGAGTTGGCTTTTAACTTGACTTGAATTGATTTTATTGCATTTTATTGATTTGATAGAGTTGATTTAACTATTGACATTGACATTCATCTTCTATAGCTTATTTATTTAATTTTATTTGTATGTATTTTTATATTTTGTTGTTATATTTATATCATATTTCTATTTACATATATTTACCTTTTTCTATTTTTATGACGTGAATTGACATGAGACGTGACATGACTTGAATTTTTTAATTTGATTTTTATGTATTTTTATGTTATATTTATATCATATTGATGTGTATATATATTAACCTTTTTATATGTTTACATTGTTCATGACATGATGTGACATGAGACGTGACGTGACGTGACATTACTTATTTTATTTTATTTTATTTTATTTTATATATTAACCTACTTACATTTTTTATGATGTGAGTTGATGTATTTCATTTTATTTCGACTATTAGCTTGACTTGACTTGATTAAATGTGTATTTTACGTTATTTTCTTGCATGGCAGTGCGCTTTTTATGTGTTTGAATGTTATGCTTGATCAACCCATAAAGACAATACTTCTATAGTACTACTGTACTTATACTCAGAATTATAATAATAATAGTCCATTAAAAGTGAGGAGGCGTTGTCTATGCAGCCATGACAGCTTCCTCTTCTGGCGAAGTCGTTCTGTGGCGGGTCAACATCCAGTAAGTGTCCGGGGTGAAAGGTCGGTCATCATTGCATGTGTGCAGACAATGTAGGCCATCATGCTCATCCTCCTAATCACACGCTGGTCGGGAATAAAAGAGCGGAGAGACGGCGCTGATCATCCACTTGCAGCTCTTGCAGCTTATCTTTTATCTTGATGATTCCACTCATCGCCTGGAGCACGTGACCTTTGGCACCGCCAGCTCTCACGGCTTAATCACGGGAGACATTAAAGCCCTTCCGTCTGCTCGGAAAGTTCATATTAACTTTCAGAACAGAGATGATATTCACCAACCACGGTGACTCATGACAGCCTCTCTCAGTAGAAATGTGGAGGATGGAATAATGATGATAATAATAATAAAAATAACAGCAACAATAATAATAATAATAATAATAATAATAATAATAAATGCCAGATTTCAAATTTCATTTGAATTTACCAACACAAAAAAAAACAGCACGCCGATCCATAGATCCTCCAGAGAGCGCACGCTCTCTGTGATAAAACAACAAACACAATGTTGTCTTGTTTGGAGAAAAAAGCCTGCAGCCAGCCAGCATCTCCAGAGATCCTCTCGCACCGAGTGCGGCTCTCACTCTGAGGGTAATTAGGCCGCACAACCGCCGCAAAACTGCGAGATCCAGATCTGGGTGGTTCAACCGGCCCGGTAATGACATCAGGCCGGCACGTGGCTTCAGTTCAAACTATGTTTGTTTGTTTTTGGAGCAGATTTTTAATCACAGCAGAGTCACATAGAGGATCTTTGACTTGTGTTATTGGCGGTAGTTTCTTAAAAACAGTGCAGCACTCCTGTCATATAGACGATCTTTGACCAGTGTTTTTGGAGTGCGTCCTTAAAAACAGCACAGTGTCCTATAGAGGATCTTTGACTAGCCTTTTTGGTAGTCTTAGAAAGAGCAGAGATTTTTGCAGAAGATCCTTGAAAACAGCACAGTGTCATAAACTGTAGATGATCTTTGACTAGCGTTTTTGCAGTAGGTCCTTAAAAACAGCTTTTGACTCATGTTTTTGCAATATACTGTAAAGTCATGTAGAGGACTATTGTTTTTGGCAGTTGGTGCTTAAAAACAGCAATGCGCTACTGTCATATAGAGGGTCTTTGACTAGCATTTTTTGCAGTAGATCCTTAAAAACAGCAGTATTATATACTATAGATTAACTATGACTAGTGTTTTTTTTAGTCTGTCCCTAAAAATAGCACAGAGTCATACAGTATATAGAGGATCTTTGACTAGTGTTTTTGGAGTCGGTCCCTAAAAATATCACAGTGTCATATAGAGGATCTTTGACTAGCGTTTTTGGCAGTTGGTCCTTAAAAACAGCCCGTGTCATATAGAGGCTCTTTGCTTAGCATTTAGTATTTTTTGCAGTACAGTGCCATAGACATAGATGATCTTTGACTAGTGTTTTTGCAGTATAAGTCCCTAAGAATAACACATTATCTGGAGGATCTTTGACTCACGTTATTTGCAGTAGATCCTTAAAAACAGCAGTGTCATATACGGTAGACGATGATGTTTGACTAGTGTTTTTGCAGTAGGTCCCCAAAAATTGCACAGAGGCATATAGGTGATCTTTGATTAGCATTTTTGCAGTAGGTCCTAAAAAACAGCACGTTGTCAAATACATGATCTTTGTCTAGCATTTTTGCAGTTGGGTCTTAAAACAGCAGCGCGCTCCTGTCATATAGATAATCTTTGACTAGCCTTTTTGCAGTTGGTCCTTAAAACAGCACAGTGTCATATAGAGGCTCTTTGCCTAGCATTTAGTATTTTTTGCAGTAGATCCTTAAAAACAGCCCAGTGTCAAAGATGGTCTTTGACTAGTGTTTTTGCAGTAGAACTCCCTAAGAATAACACGTTGTCATGTAGAGGATCTTTGACTCACATTATTTGCAGTAGATCCTTAAAAACAGCAGTGTCATATATGGTAGATGATGATGTTTGACTAGTGTTTTTGCAGTTGGTCCCTAAAAATAGCACAGAGGCATATAGATGATCTTTGATTAGCATTTTTGCAGTAAGTCCTAAAAAACAGCAAGTTGTCAAATACATGATCTTTGACGAGCATTTTTGCAGTTGGTCCTTAAAAACAGCAGAGCGCTCCTGTCTATAGAGGATCTTTGCCCAGTGTAATGATATTTGCTTGTTTTAATTTATAACAATAATAAACAATACATTTAGCTTACATTTGGCAATACATACAATACATTTGGCTTTTTTTTCCCTAAAAAAATCAAATATTGGTGAAAGTCAGGAAGTATTACGAGGCAATTTGGAGGTTGAAAGGAATCAATATTTGGTTGCCATGGTAACACGTGTGTATGGTTTTGGTCTTATTTTGTTGTTTGCTTCATTGAATTCAATCATTTCATTTCATTTTGCATCCAAGCACTCACGTATCTTTTGGAATATTAGCTTTAAATAAATATATTGACGCATATGCGCAAGCGGAAGCCGGGAAAAATAATGACAAGCAACATAATGATATTTTAATGACACATGATTAAAATAAGATATTTATGGTACATGGAAGGAAAGCTTCCATAATTACATGCTTGAAATGTTGCAGTCACGCTTGTCCTGGAAGGGGCATGCAAAGAGGCCACTTTTCAAATGTGACACAGGAAAGCGGCCGCAATCACAATTACACAGCATGTGTCTTCTCTTCACGCTGACGTGAAAGGTACATGAAGACCACGAGAAACAAAAGAAGGAGTGCAGGAGACAAACGCTCATGCGACTTGGAAAAGAAAAGACAAATCATAATATTCAGTCTGATGGATGGAGTGATGGACATTCAGTAAATACATGAAAACTACACATTATCTGTCTATCTATCTATCTATCTATCTATCTATCTATCTATCTATCTATCTATCTATCTATCTATCTATCTATCTATCTATCTATCTATCTATCTATCTATCTATCTATCTATCTGTCTGTCTGTCTGTCTGTCTGTCTGTCTGTCTGTCTGTCTATCTATCTGTCTGTCTGTCTGTCTGTCTGTCTGTCTGTCTATCTATCTATCTATCTATCTATCTATCTATCTATCTATCTGTCTATCTATCTATCTGTCTCTCTTACCTATCAACCGACATACCTACCTACCAACCTATCTAACTACATACCTAGCAACCTACTTGCCTATAAAACAACCTACGTATTTACCTATACACCAACCTATACTTACCTACCTACAGTACCAACCAACCTACATACGTACCTATATACCTACCGACCAACCAACCTCCCTACCAACCATATGAAGTACCAACCAACTAATCTACCAACTCACCTACCTACGTAGCACCTGACCTACTACTACCCACCTACCAACCAACCCAATCTCTCAACCTACCTATCTACCTACCAATCAACCTCCATATTTACCTATAAACCAACTATACAGCATACTTACAGTACCTACCTACCAGCCAACCTATATAGTATCTTTAAACCAACCTACCTACCTACCAACAAACCTCCCTACCTACCAACTGAACTACCAACCAACCAAACTGTCCATACACCCACCAACCAACTAATCTACCAACCTACTTACCTACATAGCAACTGAACTACTACTATATACGTACCTACCAATCCCCAACCTATCTATCAACCACCCTACCTACAGGTATCTACCTACCTACCAACCAACCTACAACCTACCTACCATACAGTCATGGAAAAAATATTAAACCTTCACCCTTGTTTCTTCAGTTTTTGTTCATTTTAATGCCTGGTACAACTAAAGGTACCTTTGTTTGGACAAATAGAGCAATGACAACAAAAATAGCTCATAAGAATTACATGTTTTGGCAGTACAATGCTATAGCTATTCATATAAGAATTTAAGTGATTTTGGTTATCATCAAGAAAAGCATGGAAGTTGCTCGATATCAGCTCTTCAATTCAACACTTACTGTATGAGCTATATTTGTTACCATCATCATATTTGTCCAAACAAATGTACCTTTAGTTGTACCAGGCATTCAAATGGATCAATAAACTGAAGAAACAAGGGTGCTCTAATAATGTTTTCCATGACTGTATTTACCTATAAACCAGCCTATTTAAATACCTACCTACAAACCTATCTACCTACCTACTAACCAACCTACATACTTACCAACCAACCTCCCTACCTACCAACTGAACTACCAACCAACCAAACTGCCTACCTGCCCACCAACCAACTAATCTACCAACCTACCTACCTACATAGCAACTGAACTACTACTTCCTACATACATACCAAACCCTCGACCTACCTACCAACCAACCAACCAACATACCTACTTACCTACCTGCTAGTTGAAACTAGTTGATGAAAGCTCCTTGGAGGAGGTAATAAAGCCACGGCTGGTGAGAGAGTAGAGCGACAGCCTGTGAGTTCCAAACAACATGACAGACGTTTAATCACCGTCTTGTTTCAAGCAAGAAAAGCTCATTTTTCACGCCCGTTCCTCTGCCGCATCATCTGTTGGCAAAAGGTTATCTGTCGCCTTATTGAGCCAAGAGCGACGTGCAACGTGATGTGCGGCGTCTTCGCGCAGCTTGCGGCCGAGGCACGAGGACGCTGAGATGCACTCATGTCGGTCAGTCAACCTTTTCCCAGCGATGTGAAAATCGATACTGTCAGAAAACCGCTGCTGTTCCTCCGGACGGCTGCCAGTTTGCCGCTACGTGAGCAACCAGCGGCGGGCTGCTTGTTACACGTGCAAGTCCTGGCCGCGCCTCAGCACGCCGTACACCGCATGCCTCCTCATGCCGCCTCATGCTGCCTCATGCCGCGCTACTTCTACCAGCTTGTAGAATCATCTTTCATCCGACATGTGATGGTCAAGCTAACACCTCATCATCTGGATGGCGTTGAACCAGATTTTCTTGATCGACTAAGGGAAAATTAACCATATTTCACATTGCATGTTGTAAAATTGCAAGAATGTATATTTTGCAATGTTGGATCTTCAATCGCAAAATGCAAAAAGAAGAAATGGGAGTGAGACATAAAAAAACAGTAAGTTTGAGTAAGCAATTTATTGCAAACAAGCATGAAGGTGAAATAAGCTGAAACCACAGCTGAAACAACCCCTCCCTAAAATAAAATGTTGAAAAAGGAGTGAGTAATGAGTAGATGCGCCATTCTTGTTCATCAGCTGAAAGATGGGTTTGGGCGGGAGGAATGTTGATCCAAGTGGTGAAGGTGGCTTCACAGAGGGCATCCACTGTCTGGAAATGATGTCCATTTTTGTAAACTTCCCTTGCCATCCATCCCCAAATGTTACCCTGATTTAGAAAAGGATAACACGCACGATGGTCCAAAAGAGTGAGCCTTCAGAGGGCCTTCAGTCATGAGGGATGCCCCCTGCAACATCTCCGCAACGCCAGCTGCCATTTGACACCCCTGCACAACCTGTTTTGCCATAAGTCATTCAATAGTGTTTCTCGCCTCAATAACCCAAAATGGAGCCAAAGAAAGTTGCAAGTGGCATTTTGATAAAGAAGGTGATAAACACTTTTGAATTCAAGAAATAACTCATGGTAAAACAGGAAGGTGGAGGTGGCGGCCATATCGTGTCTTTGAAAACAGTCAGCTTCAATGAAGGTAAATGTTCATTTATCCCTTCCAAAAAATGTATGCAAAAAAGGTCATTTTTTGACGTTAACTGAAGGACATGCTAACCAGGGTACCACTGTACATATAACATCTGAGATGTTTTAACTTTAATAACGATTTGGCAGGAAGGAAGGAAAGTGGAGTGGAAAATATACTGTAGGTTTTCAGCTCTTATTGTGATTTGAACAGGTACAACCCAGCAGAACACAACCAATGTTGTTATAGCGCTATGGAGCAATTTTACACATTTTTGTCCTGGACGTGGAAGGTTGATTTATGAGTTCTTCTACCAAACATCCCGTCCACATCCTGCAGCTAATTGTCTCAGGGAGTGAAAGGCCAGAGTTTTCATGCGAGTCTTTGACCTTGTTTGTTGCCAACAATAATCAATAATCTCCAGCATAACAGGAGACCGCCGCCTGGAATTTTCTGAAGGTTGCAGGCGAGCATCCACGGAATTTGGAGAGGCCTTGGTTGGCTGCATGAGACACGTGCATGAGTTTGTCACCCGGGAGTGTACTCGCCGGGGATTGTTTGGTGTTTCTTACGGCCTCGCCGCTTGAACTGGCAGCTGCTTTGGCAGGAAGCGTCTTGTGTCTTGATTTGAAGGAAGAGCGTCCCGGCAGGAGACGAAAGCCGCATCTGCCAGCGCTCGGAGCCGCGATGCGTTGGGAGAAGATGGAGGGTCGCTGTGCCGGACCTGATGAAAATATCAATCCGGTATAGGACTTGTAGCGGAAGCGAGGTGTCAGAGAGAGATTAGCGGCGAGGAGGCTGATGGAGGATAATGGGACAGATGTAATTATGTCGCAATGGTGAACAAAAAGGATTTTGACAGCGTGGAAAAGTGGAAGTGACAGCGTAGGACAGGAACAGGATGACAGCAAGGATTCCGAGCACCAGTGAGCATAGTCCTTTAGAAAAGGTCTCATTTCGCACATTCTTCTTTTTTCATTTGACATGTGCTGCTGCAGGTTAGCTTGCTGGTTCACTCCTCTAGCTCGGTCAAATTCCCAACAGTGTTGTTTTTGGCAGCCATCTTATTTTTAGTCTAAGTCTTAGCCTTTTGGACAAAAATGCTTCTAGTTTTAGTCACATTTTAGTCGTATGTTCCATATGTGAGAGCTTTGGTCCAGATTCAGTCGAAGAAAACGGAAAATGTTTTCGTCTCGTTACAGTCAGTTTTAGTAAAAAATAAAAATACAAAATATCATTTATGTCAATCCATTTTGGAAATTGGATGAGGAAAAAAAACAAAGAGGGGGTACAATTACTTTCTTTGTGTCCAAAGTACACCTGCAAAGGTTTACAGGTGAATACAAATGTAGGCATATTAAAGCTTAAAAAACACAATACCCCCCCCCCACAATAGACAGAAATGTCACGCATTTTAACAGCCTGATATCAGATGAGCAAACTCAAAAACAATACAAGCAGTTGATGTTTGCTCAATACAAGGCAGAAGAGTCTTGAACTTGCTTTATTATGCTTGTCTTAATCTTATTTATTTATTATTATGTTGATTATTCTATTTGTTCTTCTGTCATGCTTGTTTTTATTTATGATTACTTATTTATTATTCCACTGATGATTGTACGGAATTATATTATATGGAATACAGGAAGTGAATAATGTGATGTGGAACGGCTGGGGGTAGGTTTAACTGCTGATGGACATGTGGACGTGATGTGTTCCATTGTAACCCGCATGCATGTTCAAATCAAATTCAACCAAAACCAAAACCAAACCAAAAACCCAAGAGTCCTCTCAAAACAACATCAGCAACTTTTAACCTTGAAAAAAAACTTTTTATTCATTATATGGCAAAAGTGGCAGCACAGAAAGCGACGCTAGTAGAAATGTGACTCGACTGGTGTGTGTGTGTGTGTGTGTGTGTGGGTGTGTGTGTGTGTGTGTTTGTGTGTGTGTGTGTGTGTGTTTGTGTGTCACGGCTGACAAATTCACAGAATGTGGCCTGAAAGTTTCCCGGCATCTGTGCTGTCCATTTGTCATGGCTGATTGCCTTGGCGGAGGCATTAGGAGCCATCACTGACACCCCCCCCCAACCAGCCACTCAACCCCCCCCCACCACCACAACACGCTGCTTTCATACAAATATTCAACCCCCACATGAAGGAAATCCGTTTCCAGACTCCATTTGGGAAAAGCTCCTCCCGGGAGAGCCTGGCTGACCTTCTTTAGCCTCCTGTCGTCATAAACGGCAAGAAGAACACGGCTAGCTGGTATTTTTGTCACACGTCAGCGGTGGGGTGTACGTGAGAGCAGCTTGTGGGCGCTCCTACTTGCAAACCTTATAATCCCAAATCCTTGTGGAGGAAAAAGAATCATCTTTGAACGTCGACCGCAGCTGTCTGCTTAATAAAATGGCTTGAAAAAATGATGTTGGCACGTCTAAGCTGAAAGTGTGACGCCGCGGAAGAAAAAAACAAAAAAAGCAAAGTCAACAGCCGGCAGCGGCTTTTTGGAGCAGAGCGACAGCAGCGGCATTTAAGCGACAGCTGCATTCTGCCTGTGATTGTTTTCACCTCTGAAGGAATGACGAGAGCGTTACCTGACACAGAAATGTCATCTGCATTTAAAAAATAAAATAAAATCCCGGGAGCCTTGAAGCAACAGTGATTGGTTCCACCAGGAAGGCTTGGGAGACAACCAAAAAGGATTTGACTGAAATGAAACATCTTCATTTTCAATGGCGGCCTGCTGCTTCCTGACCATGACATCCAGGGGTGTGAAAAAGTGTTTTCTCCCTTCTTGTTTTCTTATTTTTTTGCATGTTTTTCACACTTAAATGTTTCAGATCATCAAACTCATTTAAATAACACAAAATGCAGTTTTTAAATGAAGCTTTTTATTATTAATGTAGAAAAAAATGCAAAGCTACATGTCCCTGTGTGAAAAAGTGATGGCCCCCTAAAGCTAATAAGTGGTTGGCCCCCCTTAGCAGCAACAACTGCAATCAAGTGTTTGTCATAACTTGCAATGAGTCTCTTCCAGCGCTGGGGAGGAATTTAGCAGAATTGTTGTCATTCAGCCACATTGGAGGCTTTTCCAGCATGAAGCGCCTTTTAAGGTCATGCCACAGCATCTCAATAGGATTCAGGTCAGGACTTGGACTAGACCACTCCAAAGTCTTCATCCATTCAGAGGTGGACTTGCTGGTGTGTTTTGGATCATTGTCCTGCTGCAGAACCCAAGTTGCTTTCAGCTTGAGGTCACCAACAGATGGATGGACATTCTCCTTCAGCACAATTCATGCTTCCATTTATCACAGCAAGTCTTCCAGGTCCTGAAGCAGCAAAACAGCCCCAGACCATCACACTACCACCACCATATTTTACTGTTGCTATGATGTTCTTTTTCTGAAATACTGTGTTACTTTTACGCCAGATGTAATGGGACACACACCTTCCAAAATGTTTTGTCTCGCCACAGAGTATTTTCCCAAAGGTCTTGGGGCTCATCAAGATGTTTTCTGGCAAAATTGAGACGAGCCTTAATGTTGTTTTTGTTCAGCAGTGGTTTTGGTCTTGGAACTCTGCCATGCAGGCCGTTTTTGCCCAGCGTCTTTCTTATGGTGGAGTCATGAACACTGACCTTAACTGAGGCAAGTGAGGCCTGAAGTTCTTTGGATGTTGTTGTGGGGTCTTTTGTGACCTCTTGCATGAGTCGTCACTGCGCTCTTGGGGTCATTTTGGTTGGCCGGCCACTCCTGGGAAGGTTCACCACTGTTCCATGTTTTGGCCATTTGTGGATAATGGCTCTCATTGTGGTTGGCTGGAGTCCCAAAGCTTTAGAAATGGCTTTATAACCTTTTCCATTTGAGCTCAGGTGTGATAAACCACAGTTAAGTTATATTTTAACTGGGGGCAATCACTTTTTTACACAGGGCCATGTAAGTTTGGATTTTTTTTCACCCTTAATAATAAAAAAATAAAAATGTTAATTTAAAAAATGCATTTTGCGTTGAGTTGTGTTGTCACTGACTAATATTTACATTTGTTTGATGATATGAAACATTTAAGTGTGGCAAACAAATGGCCACTCAGTCAAGGGGATCTGGAAGATCTGGGTTGGAATCTCTGTTGGCATTTCTGTGTGGAGTTTGCATGTTCTCCCCGTGTGTGGGGGGGTTTTATCCGGGTACTCCGGCTTCCTCCCACATTCCAAAAACATGCATGTTAGCTTCATTGGAGACTCTAAATGGTCCACAGGTATGAATGTGATTGGTTGTCTATATGTGCCCTGCCATTGGCTGGACACCAGTCCAGGGTGCACCCCACCTCTCGCACAAAGTCAGCTGGGATAGGCTCCAGCATGCCCCCATGACCCTAGGACCCTGCGGATAAGCGGCATAGAAGATGGATGATGGATGGATTTATTTGTCACTACAAGACTTGCAAAAATGAGTTAGAAGTGCAGTAAAAAGTCTGCTCTTGTTCTTTGGGCAGGTTATCTTGCTTATGTTAACAATAATGTCAGATTTGACCACAAGGAAAAGTGTCCTTTGTTATGATTGGTTGTGTTTTGAAGTAGTTTGGATGTCGTTCAGGATCAGGTCTCAACTGATTAGCCAAAGAAACGTGAAGGCTTAACTTTGTGTTGGGACACAAAACACGTGCGTAAGTCACGACGGCTGATGGTCCAACGCCTGCGGGCGAGTTTGCGACTTCTGGGAGATTTGAGATGGTGTCGCCGGCGCGCGCCACACTCTCCCCTCGGCTTTTTGGGTTTATTTATTTATTTATTTATTTTGGTGCTTCCAACCTGGTCCTTATCAATGAGATGCAGCTTTAGCAAACATTGCGTATAATTCCGTGGCAAAGCACAGCGGCGCTGGCTGATAAGCTCTTGGGAGCGGATGCTGTTGCGGCGGCGGCGGCGGCGGCGGCGGCAGCGGCGGCGCTGGAGCTAACTTTTGGATTCACCTCGCTGGAGGATGCCTAACAGGATACGTCTCAGCAGCACTTAGTCACTTGTAGAAAGTGTTTATAGACGCATAAATTAAAGCCGTCGTCGCATTTGCATTCTCCAGAGATGCGTCGTAAATATTTTTACAGTCAAACTCTGATGTGCCGTTCAAACTTCAGCCGGCTCACGGGAACCATTTTCTTCATGATTTAACGGCTCACTTGTGGTGTCCCGCAGGTACGACGGCGTGAAGATGTGCAGATCGATACTGAAATATTGATACCCCGATACCAGATCTTTAGCCTCTAAAATCAATAGTCAAATCAAAATATCGATACTTTGATACGTAAGTCATCTGAGGAACACAGTGCGAAGTCATTAGTGAGAGTTTGAATTGATTGTGAATTACTTTTCATTCTAGTAGTTCATAATTTTCTATTTTTTTCACTGTTTGAAACACAAGTTTGACATGATTGTGTCGTCTGTTTTTTCGGTTGTTGTGTAGTAGCTCGGCCACGGCATCGGGGTGCTCATTACGTCGATCACAAGCTACATGTCGGCAGTGTGGGTCGATCGCATAATGACATCGGTCAGCTGACATGAAGCTCCTCTCCTGATTCACTGTTGCTCCCCCCGAAGTGGTGAACAGACGCCTGAAACTACACACGGAGATGCAGCTTTCATCTTGATCATTCTGATCACGAGCAAAGTAACTCAGCGGTAAGACGCCTCATCTGTGGCAACAGTTATCCGTTCACTTGTGGCAGCCAGTTATGTAGAAAAAAATGTGACTTGTTTGATGGCTTTGCTTCGTGTCCTGAACTCCGCTATAGAAATGCGTGTTTTCTACACTTCTGTCTGTTAAACTATTATTTCATGACGAATTGGGAAACGGCGGCCATTGCTGAAAGCTTTTTAATACGTGGCCATGACTTCGGCTGCATTGTCTTCTGCATAACTACTTTCATTTCTTGTATGTCTGTAATGCAGTGGTTCTTAAACGGGGTTCAGTACCTCCAACAAGGTGAACAACCACTGCTGTAATGTTTAATAGCAAATGCTAACTGGACATAATGTCTCATGAATGCTACGTAGCTATTTTGACTGACATATTAGGACTCAGGTGATGTACACAACTAGTGAGGAATTTTGTGTAATTATTAGGGGTGCACTGGCCGATACGAGGGAATTATGAGGTCCTACCAATAAATCCAAGAACATAAAAAATACCTCCGATAACCAATCATTTCAATAAACGCTCCAGTGAGGCAAGGTTACCCGTACTGTGTGGGTGAGCAAATCAAGCGCTCCCTTTTCCCCTGCCTGTGAGATTAACGGCCTGTCCTGAGGTCACTTGTAAACAAACGTTCACTTTTGAGATTTAAGACTTTCACGTGCTAGTTGCACCGAATGCACCGCGATGAAGGGAGAAAAAACAATGAGCACACCAAAAAACCTTATCAGCCACCTGAAATGCGTTTGAAAAAGTCCTCCGTGGCGTTACACCGGCTGCTCGGAGCATGTGCCCGAATACAGTGCACCTTGCTGGACCAGGTGTCGCAGCGTGGAAGAACAAACATTCTCATTTTGCATCACTGTTTAAGACTTTTCCTTACATTTTAGCTCTAGATTTTATTCCCCACCAGAAAACGGGCCTGTGCTCAGTCATGCATGCAGCTATGCAATACATGTTGGTATGACATCCATACCAACACATGCACATCAAGACGTTTCATAACAATATTCACTTGTAACTTTAGTGGCTAATTTTGGAGAGTCTACCTTTTTTTAATACACCCCGTCATACACCATCAGACCCCCATTCTGCTTAATCGAAGTTGCATGGCTCGGCTGCTAGAGCGCTTGGTTTCCAACCCAGAGGTTGCTGGTTCACTTTAAGTGTGGTGCTCAGTTTCCAAAGTACTCTTACTTGCAGGTTCGTGGGATGTGGGAGGAAGCCAAATGGAGATTCGAACACTCGATCTCCTGGCTGTGAGGCCACCCTGCTATCCACCGTGCGGACCCCAAATGAATGTCTTTATTTTTCATTTCCTGCAAGTAGAAGCGCTGCCTGAAAGGCTTCTAGCTCTGCATGCGCTTTAAAATATTGTTCCTCAGATGTCGGTGTGAAAGTCATGCGTGTCGTTTGTGATTGTTTGTTGTTTACAATCACCTCATCAGCACTATTAATGCTGACTCAGCAGTTTCCACATCGTTTGTGTTGTCTAATATTCTTGTTCATAAGTGAGCAACGTGCACGAGAAGTGATTGGAAATTTGGCGCCACACGAGCAGCTGTCATGCAGGAACATGCCCCCCCCACCCCATCCCCCAAAAAACCCACACACTGGCGTGAAAGGAGAAGCATGTGCAGCGTAGCGGACTCTCAGTCTGTGCTGAGGTCGCCTCTATTTCTGGAGCAGACAGCCTGACTCCTGCAGGAACCGAGTGAAGGAAATGACAGACTAACACACAGAAAGAGGGACGCTTGGTTGCCAGTCGCTGTGGACCCGTATCCGACACACACACACACACACACACACACACACACACACACACACGAACATGGAAAAAAGAGGCAGGGAAGCGGAGGGGAGCTTGAGTGTGAGTTTACACCAAGTTCAAACCAAAACGACGTCACGGAGGCCCAATATATTTTATTTTTTTTAATATCTGCGTGCAAGCGCCAGTGCATCCATTTCATCCATTAAAGGAAAAGTACACTTTTTTTTATTTTGCCATGATCCACAATCCTTTTGTGCGACATAACACATATGTCTTTCTCTCTTTTCGAAAAGCTAAAAAAGTGGCAGGTAATTCATGCACTAAATGAGACACACCTTTTCCACCTAGAAAGCCTTCAGTTCAAACACCTCCAAAAACCTCCAGCAAGGTTTTATGGTTTTCTATCCGCGCTGAGAGCATGTAGCAACAGGCACATTCATGACAACATGCAATACTTACAGCATTTTGCCCTATTTTGGTCATTTTTAAACGTCCGTCCTGGGTGCATTGATTTCACATAGCAACACAGAAAGGAGCGCCACACCTGGCGTTAACTTTTCCAAACTCAAAAACAAAACCGCAGCAGCAGTGGCGGCAGCTCCAGAATGCAGCGTTAGCCGGTGTGGTGCGGCGAGGCGAGGCGAGACGTCACCTTGGCAGTAGCCGCATGGCGCATGCTGCAGTCGTGGTCAGTGTGGTCATGTCATCCATGAACGCTCCGATAGGTGGAAGGCGGGTTCCGTTCTAACTTTGATTTTATGTACATGTTGTGTGTTTTCGAATAAGAGATAGATCATGTCCACTTGTAACTTGCATGCTGAAAAAGTGTGTGCACCCCTGATGTAGTGTACATGAATAATGTACATAAATATAGTAAAGATATTACACATGTTTATATTTATAAATATATTTTCTATGTTTATAGTCAGAGCTAGATATGTGGGACGTGGACATTGTAACAGTAGCTTGCTGAAAATGTGTCAGCACCCCTGTTCTACAATATAATTCCCTCCGTTTGGGGTCCCAAAACCCCCAAAACAAACAAAAATGTCCCATGTTGATATTCCCGTGCCAGCTGAACTTGGTTGTTGTCACAATGTTCTTGGAAAAGGACAGAAGGAAGTGAAGTTTTGTAGATTTCAGGAGCTTGACGGGGAACTTTCTTTGACGGAAGTTTAGCTGGGGAATTTCAGGACATGTGCAAAATAGTTTTTGGGCTGTTGACGCTTTTGGTTGGCCAAGAACGACATCTCATTTCCTTCATGTGTAGCGCATGGAACTTAAGTCTGGCATTGAAGGTGGCAAAGAAGGAAAAACACACTTAGGGAGTTCAATTAGAATTCCTGCGACGCTTCCGCTTGTGTAAATGCTGACACCTCAACCTGCGGGGAAAAATAGAAGCTGATAAAAGCGGGCGTGATTCCGAGAGGGTGTTATAGATAGAAATATTTGCATAAAAAATATTCCAACCTTGCCGGCGTCGCTTGCTTTGCAATTTAAATAAGCCTTGTGTTTGTTTGCCGTGACTTTTAAGCGTCTTGTACTGCATTGTTTTCATCTGATGGTCCTTTATGGAAGATACTCCCAGCAAAATCAGAACTGGCAACAATGTATGTCTTTTGGCGCTGCTGTCTGTTTCTTTTGACAAAGACCTCAGAAGAAGTGGTAGGAAAGAATTTAACCCACCAATTCCGTCAGTGCCCCAAGTTACACCTCTACAGTGAACAGCCCCCTCTCCTGTAGTTGCCAGGTGCGTGGTCTCCAAAAGCAAATAGCAGATTAGACATTTTTTCAAATATATATATATATATATATATATATATTGATTTACTTTCATTATTATGCTTTTTTAAATTATTTATCCATCCATCTTCTTCCGCTTATCCGAGGACGGGTCGCGGGGGCAGCAGCCTAAGCAGGGAAGCCCAGACTGTCTTCTCCCCGGCTACTTCGTCCAGCCCCTCCCACCCAGCTCACTCTGCACCAGACCCCTTTGGCCCCGCCCACGAGTGGTGAGCTCACCACTCGTGCCCCACCTCCAGGCCTGGCTCCAGGGGGGGCCCCGGTGCCGATAGTTATCTGAATAACTGTTAATATGCTGCGTTAACATACCACCTATTCACGTCACGTTAACAGACGCCTACTTAGCATTTTATTGCTATCATTATACCTTGCCTTCCAAGATCAAATGTCTGTTCTTGGTCTCTGATTTTATCAAATACATTTCCCTCCAAAAATGCGACTTATAGTCCAGTGCGACTTATATATGTTTTTTGGGGGGGATGGCGCGACTTGTAGTCCGTAAAATACGGTCTGTGTGTTAACGTTTCAAAAGGTAACATTGGCGGTTTTAAAAAACAAATGCATTTGCTTGCTTTGACTTAAATACAAGCATAAGGAAATGAAATAAATACATACATAAAAGCATGAATATAAAACATTAAAACATTAGCTAAATAAAAGTGTGGAAAAAAATACAATATAATTACAGATCAATAAAAAAAGACTTCAATAAAAGTAAATCAATCAAATTTGTTTTGTGGGTTCCAACTAAATGACCTTCGGAAAATGAGCGTCCCAGGTTGAGACCAGTTGAGGAGCCCCCACTCAACTAACACCTCTAAACTCCTATTGGCCAATACAGTATAGGACACCCAATCAGAGCAAATAAGACATAATATCACCTCACACGTGTTAGCATGGGGAGAGTTCCTTCTTGCTTTTACTTGCTGTTCCTGTGCAGTACTTCCTGCGGTGGCCGCTGTCTCATCAATGTACCATTACTGACACCTGGTGGCCAATGTAGACTACATATCATCACTACGTCTTTGAATGTGTCTTGTGAATGCCTTTATATGTCTATTTTATTTCATTTAGTCATTTTCAGGCTTGAAAATGCTTCATTTAGGCCATAAATAACATCGCATTTGCTTCAATGTGCATTTTTTTTAAATTAATAATAGGTCATATTCAATTAATTGATTTTTAAATGTGATAGAGTGAAACCACACAAGTGGCAAAGGATTACTGTAATGACTTTTCACATTTAGGGAATATGACTTCTTGCCTGCTTCCAATCAACACCTCATCCTCTTTGTGCTTCAGCGAAAGTAACACCCTGGTGCTAATTAGATAGAATTCCAGCACTTACGGTGGTAATAAATGTCCAGGGTGTACCCCGCCTGTTGCCCCAAGTCTGCTGGGATAGGCTCCAGCATGCCCCCGCCACCCTAAAGAGGAGAAGCGGTATAGAAAATGGATGGATGAATGGATGAATGTTATTTTATTTATATCCAACGTGCTATGGTGATTTATATATATATATATATATATATATATATTATTTTAAATAAGGACATTGAATTTTGCAAGCGTGGAAAAGGTGTAAATGTCTTCCCGTTTGCCTGCACACTTTCCCAATTTCCCTAATGGGTTTTTTCATAGCGTGAGTAAAATTCGCCCCCGGCTCTCTCTAGCTGGCACATTATTGGGTCTCGCAGCAGCGTTACACTAATTCAGGTTGTGAAATGTCTCCAGTATATTTGCGTTACATTACTTGGCATCCCGCCTCGTGGACCCGTGACTCTGTTGCCGGCAGCCGCCTCCGCGTGGAAAGCTTTGCCGGTTCCGCCCGTCCTCTCGGTGATGATTGCAGCGCACACGGTTATGCAGGAGCATGGAACAAGCGTGTGCGAGAGGACGCCGTCACCCCCTCGTCTCTGAGACGAGAGGCGTGGAAATGAATGCGAGGACATGGAGGCTTGTTGTCAGAGCGGCTTGGCAGTCGGAGGGCGAGTGAACACCAGCCGTGTCAGTCGACACTCCCGTTTGTCTGTCAAGACTTTGGCCGAATGACGACTGCAGCATTTGCATCATGAAGACGTGAGATGTGTATTTATTATTTACTCAAAGAAATGGCCTTTTTCCCGCTGCTTTTCCGTGCGCAACGATGAAATAGGCCACATCGCTCATCTTAAATGTCCTCTATTTCCTTCTGTGGTGGACCCATGGAAGCAAGCAAATGAAAGCTGGAAATAGATTTCATATCTTCCAGGGCGCTAACAAAAACAATGGAAGAGAATGCGTGTCCACTGCATTTACTTCTCTGTAAGGAGGCATATTTTGTCCAAGTGGAGACTGAGGGCAGCAAGAAAAGAAGGTGCTGCAGCAAAGTGGAGACACAGCAACAGCTAATGTTAGCATGTGTCTTTATTTTTTTTCATTTATAGATGTGGATTAGAAGACACATTTTACCCAAGAGGAGACTAAGGGCCACTCCAGCAAAGTGGAGAGTGTGGAGTGTAATAGCACAGGGGCCAGAGCTGAGACACTGCAGCTGGGTAAGCTAACGTTAGCATTTGTGCTTATTTTTGTAATTTCTAGACGTGCCTTGGAAAAGACCATTTATCCAAGAGGAGACTAAGGGCCACTCCAGCAAAGTGGAGAGTGTGATGTGTCATAGTGCAGCAGCCAGAGCTGAGACACTGCAGCTGGGTAAGCTAACGTTAGCATTTGTGCTTATTTTTGTCATTTCTAGTCGTGCCTTGGAAAAGACATTTTACCCAAGAGGAGACTCAGGGCTGCTTCGGCAAAGCGGAGAGTGTGGAGTATAATACTGCAGCGTCCAGAGCTACAATAACAGCTACAGCGGGTGTGTTGATGCTGGTCATTTCTAGCTGTATATTAGAAGACACGTTTTATCCAAGAGGAGACTGAGGGCCACTACATCACAGTGGCGACTGTGGAGTATAATACTGCAGCAACAGCTACAGTTAACGTTAGCATGTGTGTTGCTGTCGGTCATTTCTAGCCGTGTATTAGAAGACACCGTTTTATCTAAGAGGAGACTGAGGGCCACTACAGCATAGAGGAGAGTGTGGAGCAGCGTCCACAGCTAGGACAACTGCAACAGTTAACAGTAGCATGTGTGTTTCCACATTGTGTGTGTATTAGCAGACACATTTTATCGGAGAAGAGACTAAGGGCAGCCAGGAAGCAGAGCACTGCAGAAAAGTGGAGACTGTGGAGTATATTACTGCTGCAGGTAAGCTAGCTTGTTATTTTGGTCATTTCAAGGCATGTGTCCTCACATTTTATTTATCAGTGTAAGAAACCTTTGGCTCCGCCTCTCTAGCTGATATTTCCACGTGGAGTGCGACCATAACCACTGGTGGGCTCATATATTGACCATAAAATGTGCTTTTCTATTTCCTCCATCAATTCAAGTGTCAAGTCTTATTTTCTCTGCTGGGTTAGGAGAGACCAGCTGAGGAGTGAAAACAAGGCTTCTTCCTACTCGGCGGGCTGTGTTTTCTTTTTAACGACATCCCTTCCTCATTGTAATTCCCAGCCCAAGATGGTTGTCACATATTCAACAGAGCTGTAAAGTCGTCTTCCCGGCCGCCGCGGCGAACGACACCCGCGGGAATCACCGCGCCGCTCCTTGTCAACAGCGGCGGCCATCAGCACGTCTGCCGCAGCGCGAGCCCACATTAACGCCGCGGCGGGCAGCTGTGCGCTCGAACGGAACATGGCGTAACTCGCCTGAGATCCGTTGGAAGCGAGCCCGGCAGGATGCGGTCGCCAAACGACGTCTGGAAAAGTCAACGTCCACCAAAGAAAACCGTTGACCTCCAATTACGCTGCTAATTTCAGGCATGTAGTTGAAAGATATACAGTGTTCATATATATATATATATATATATATATATATATATATATATATATATATATGGTCCACATGCGTCTAAATTGACAATGTATAACAGGGGTGTCCAAAGTTACTGTAATTTAAAAAGAAAAATAAAAAAATGGATGGAATAATCAGCTGGAACAAGAATAAAGTCAAAATATGAAAAGAAAAAGTTGAAAAAGGAAAAATGTGTACTTTTACAAGAATATTGTCGTAATATTATGAGGAAAAATAACATTTTAGTAGCATAAAGTTGAACTATTAAAGAAAGATGTTTATTTTTTTAAGTCGTAATATTGTGAAAGACAAACAATGGAACGACTAAAGTGGTCATTTTTGGAAAATCAGGCTGCAGAAACGGAGAATAAAGTGTAAATATGATGGGAATCAAGTCAGAATGACCAGAAAAAAAGTTTACAAGCACAAAGTTGGGAAAAAACATCAGAAATGGAAAAACAAACAAAAAAAAACAGCTGTAATTTTATGAGAATAAAGTCACAATATTAGGAGGGAAAATAGTCATTTTCTAACTCTTTCTAACGGTAATTTTACAAGAATAAACTCATAATATTTTGAAAAAAATAATGTCATTTTAGTAGCAAAGAGTTTAAAAATGAAAGAAAAATGATTTTGCTAGCGGCGGCCGTCTGTTTTGTCCCTGCTGGTACGCCGTAGCCTGCCTTTGTGACGTAGGAGTGTAAAGGTGGACTCTAGGGGTGTTATTTCATGTCTGCAGGGCTCTAATCATATTAAAACTCATATTTAGAAGTCAGAAACAGGTTTCCTGTACTGTCCTACAAAAATATTCCATTTATTAGTATTGAATCCTTTATTAATATTCATATTCATATTCATATTGAATTCAAGCACAGGGCTCTTGTCACATAGAGGATCTTCGAGTGGTGTGTTTGCAGCAGATCCTTAAAAACAGCAACCCATTCCTGTCATGTAGAGGATCTTTGACTAATGTGTCCTTAAAAACAGCAGAGCGCTGCAGTCATATGGACGCTTATTGACGCTTGTTTTTGCAGCAGGTCCTTTATGACAGCACAACACTCCTGTCACATAGAGGATCTTTGACTGGTGTTTTTGCAGCAGGTCCTTTGTGACAGCACAACACTCCTGTCACATAGAGGATCTTTGACTCACACCTTTGCAGCAGATCCTTAAAAAAGCAGCTGACCTTTCCTGTCACATAGAGGATCTTTGACGAGTGCCCTTAAAAACATCAGAGCGCCTGTCAGTTATAGAGAGGATCTTCGAGTGGTGTTTTTCCAGTAGATCCCTGCCAGTCCTCAGCGTCGTTCCTCAGTAGAACGTTCATGAAAGTGTAGTGCTGTTGTGTGCGTTTATGCAAGGTCAGCACTTTGCCGTGTTTTTCATCTCAAATCCATCCAAACACTCTCGGGCTCTGCGAGAAAATAATGAATAAAAACGCAATCCCTTTGTTTATTTATTTGTTTTCTTGGTAATTGTTTTCACGGCCGTCGCCTGCAGGCGTGCACAAGGACGGCGGTGAGCTAAATTCCCTCAAACGGCGAAAGCCAGATGGAACGCTTTCATCCAGTCAGCAAATCATTTGGCCTCAGATTGATGGGCGCTCACTTTGTCTGGCACACGTGCGCGCGCACGCGCGTGAGTGTGGGTGGTCCACATGCGCGTCTAAATTGACAATTCCCTCGGCACCGGCGAAAATATGTCATTTTGTCCTACCCAAGAACGTGCAAGATGGTGTGTTCACGGGAAAAAGGAATTGAGAAACTCCTCACCAATGTGCTGCATTGACGCTGTAATTTGGAACGACGAGGAGGACAAAGACATGAAGACGTGCTTTACAGAGACAAGGAACTCCCCCCGAAGGATCCTCCTCGCTATATGTTAGCTTGTCGCAGGTGCTAATTGCTGGAAAATCCTTTGGGTTCCTTTCGTGTTTCTGCAACAGCTTGTCCCTGATCCCGCAGGCTTACCGGACATCAAAGCACCCCTCAGGACGCAAATCCTCCTCTGTTGGCAGCACCGCCATAAAACTACAACATAAAACATAAAACATAAAACATATTACATAATATTTATGTATTGATTTACTAGGGACAATGCATATCAATGCACATCTGCAACCGATACACAATATAATCCATCCATCCATTTTCTATACCACTTCTTAGGGTCGCGGGGGCATGCTGGAGCCTATCCCAGCTGACTTCGGGCGACAGGCGGGGTACACCCTGCACTGGTGTCCAGCCAATGGCAGGGCACATATAGACAACCAATCACATTCATACCTATGGACCATTTAGAGTCTCCAATGAAGCTAACATGCATGTTTTTGGAATGTGGGAGGAAACCCACACACACACGGGGAAAACATGCAAACTCCACACAGAGATGCCCAAGGGAGAATCCAACCCAGGTCTTCTGTGTGACCAACATGCTAACCACTAGACCACCGTGCGGCCATAGAATATGATATTATTTTAATACAATAATAGTTATTATTATTATGTACATATAATAATATATCATAATTGTAGTAATACATCACACTATAATTGATCATTTTAATTATTTTCTTATATATACAGCAGGGGTGTCCAAAGCTTTTGCAGCGAGGGCCACTTGGATATTTACTGTAGCAAAGCAGCACATGGAGATGTGCTAAGAAGCTACCGTACACGTAGCTCAAGCTAAACCTTCACCTATTACAAAGGTGAAATGCTACTAAAAACTACGTTTTTCCGTAACAATGCGGGTTTATTCTTGTAAAATTGAGACTTTTGCTCTTCATTCGATTGTGACTTTTTTTCTTAATATTTTGACTTTATTCCCATAAAATGACAGCTGTTTTTTTTTCCATTTCTGCTGTTTTCTATTGTATTTTTTCATGACCCCACCAGGGATAAAGTTCATGCTCGTACTCGTATTAGGTAGTAATCATCATTTCCAGTAAAGCGCTAAGCGTTCATGGAAAAGCTCAGCGATTCTCCTCCGCTGCTTATTTGCAGCTTCTGGCAGCCGGCTCGCACTTCCTCAAGGGAACCATTCCACTAATTAAAGATGAATTCCATTATTACCTTGGAGTGGAGGTTGCTTTTTATTTGCAACATGAGAAGAAGCTCTTGGTTGAAAGCTTCGTGGTGAAAACAGAAGGCGGAGGATTTGTGTCACAAAGTAGCACAAAGAACATCGTCACTGCCGAGCGTCTCCGTCCCGGCGAAGCCGGCGCGCCACAAAGATGGCTGCCAGGTCACCACATGGCAGCCGCTCTAAACGGTTCCCAGCGTCACGGAGAACATTTGTAAATATTTGCCTTATTTCTTGCTTTTTATTAGCCTCCAACTTCCACATGCTTCACAGTAAAAACCCACAATAACACAGAAATGGAAAAAACATCATTTTTATCATCAACATACTTTGATGAAAATAATGTCATTTTAGCTGCATATAAAGTTGAAATATTAAAGAGAAAAATGTATTTTTTATGTTTTTTTTAGTTAGAATATTATGGGAATAGCCATAAGAATATTAAAAGAAAATGTACAAAGATTATTGAAGAAGGAAGCTAGAAGGAAGCTAACAACCAAAATGGGAAATATAGATACATTCTAATATATACTCTATATTATTATATAACATTTATATGATATTATATCTATACATACACATTATATGCATGAATAAATAAATAATACATATATATTTATATATATTATACATTTTTTATGTAATATATTTTTAATTAATACCAATGTTATGTAATGTAATAATATGACAAAAAAAACAAAACAAAATGGAAAATTAGGTTGGGAAAAAATGTAGAATATTATGGGATTAAAGTCATAATATTATGAAAATAAAATGTACATTTTTTTTTTTAAGTTGAAATACTGTGAAAATTTAAAACAAAAATAGCAAAAATGGGGGTAAAAACAGCAGAGAGTGAAGTTGATATTAACAACAGGCTTTTTCGTTGGGATGCAGTTTTTTCCTGGAAGAGCGTCTTCGCATGTCTACATGCGTTGCTTTACAAAATACCAAAGTGGCAAAGTCGCGTCCTTTCATTTTTCACCACGTCGGCCCTCGCTGGTAAAACGTTTGCACACGTGCGCACATGAAATACGTCGCTGCAATTGTTCCCTGCAGGAGGTCATTAGCAGGAGCACGAGCCTCCTTTTCATAAGCCGAGATTTGCCACCAAACTTTAGCGTTTGTTCTGCCACGATCCGCAGTTCGTGAAAAACAAAACGAACGATGAACTTTTGGGGTTTTCTTCATCGTCGTCTCCACGTTTTAGAAGAGAAAGCTGCAGTCGCTATTATCACACGAGTGGAATCCCAGCGGGAGCGGCAGTGGGGGGGCTGCTCCTTTAAAAAAAAAAAGAAGAAGAAGACGTGGATGTGGGAAGGCAGGAACCTTGACTAATAACCCGCATGTGATGTTAGAGTTTGACTCCGAGCCTTTGAAGGATCTCGCAGTTACTCTCGTAATTACTTCATTGATTACTTTGGCTGCAAAGTACAATTTTTACAAAGTCGGCTCGAGTGAAGATTGTGGCCTTTGTAGCGAAGACGCGACACTAACTGGTGGGAGAATGACTCATTTTTAAGGACTTTTTTGAAGGTGTTCAAAATACTCAAAAGGTTCGCCAACAATTTTTTTTACATATTTATTTTCCTTAATTTGCATATTTTGAATGCTACTTTTTCTGTAAAGTGATTGCCCCCCTGTTAAAACATAACTTAACTGAGATAAATTGAGATCTATCAGAGTGGAAAAGGTTATAAAGCCATTTGTAAAGCTTTGGGACTCCAGCCAACCACAGTGAGAGCCATTATCCACAAATGGCCAAAACATGGAACAGTGGTGAACCTTCCCAGGAGCGGCCGGCCAACCAAAATGACCCCAAGAGCGCAGCGATGACTCATCCAAGAGGTCACAAAAGACCCCACAACAACATCCAAAGAACTGCAGGCCTCACTTGCCTCAGTTAAGGTCAGTGTTCATGACTCCACCATAAGAAAGACACTGGGCAAAAACGGCCTGCTTGGCAGAGTTCCAAGACCAAAACCACTGCTGAACAAAAAGAACATTAAGGCTCGTCTCCATTTTGCCAGAAATCATCTTGATGATCCCCAAGACCTTTGGGAAAATACTCTGTGGTCTGACGAGACAAAAGTTGAACTTTTTGGAAGGTGTGTGTCCCATTACATCTGGCGTAAAAGTAACACAGTATTTCAGAAAAAGAACATCATAGCAACAGTAAAATATGGTGGTGGTAGTGTGATGGTCTGGGGCTGTTTTGCTGCTTCAGGACCCGAAAGACTTGCTGTGATAAATGGAAGCATGAATTGTGCTGAAGGAGAATGTCCGGCCATCTGTTGGTGACCTCAAGCTGAAAGCAACTTGGGTTCTGCAGCAGGACAATGATCCAAAACACACCAGTCCACCTCTGAATGGATGAAGACTTTGGAGTGGTCTAGTCCAAGTCCTGACCTGAATCCTATTGAGATGCTGTGGCATGACCTTCAAAAGGCGCTTGATGCTGGAAAAGCCTCCAATGTGGCTGAATGACAACAATTCTGCAAAGACGAGTGGGCAAAAATTCCTCCAAAGCGCTGTAAGTTTTTTTTTCTCCCTTAAAAATAAAAGTTTAATTTAAAAACTGCATTTTGTGTTGAGTTGTGTTGTCATTGACTCATGTGTGGCAAACATGCAGAAAAATCAGAAACTTTCTCTACTGTATATACAGTACAGTATTTATATGTGTTTTTATTTTTACTGATGCCTTTTCATTTTCATTTCATAGAAAATGACAAAGTAAATTTTATCACAATTTTCATTTCCATCCATCCATCCATTTTCTATGCCGCTTATCTCATTTGGGTCGCGGGGGTATGCTGGAGCCTATCCCAGATGACTTCAGGCACATTTTTAAAAAATATGTGTTTAAACGTCTACAGTATATTCTCATGTTCTAATTTTGACTTTGCTTCATTTTTACTGTCAAACGTGAACATTCTAGAAATGGAAGACCCAGGAAGGCACGGTCAGGCAATGTCTTCATGTTCATGCAGCAGAAAATAGCACAAATAATATGTATCCCATGTTATATTTTCTGTTTTCATTTGATTTCTTTATTTATTTTTGGTTGAGCAGGAATATTACAGAAACAGTCCCAAGATGGAATGCTCAGGTAAAACCTTTTTATTGCAGTTTATTAACATGGCACTCATCCAACCACACCAGTCATATTTTGCTGTCGTTCTATGAATTGTATCCCATTTTTACCATCAGTGAATATTGGAACGGTCCGGCAATGTGCACTCACAGGAATTTAGCAGAATCATACGAAAATGTACGGAATATGACATAAAGAAGCAAGTATGTGTCAGTAATTAGTAGAAAAACTTTTCCAGGCTGTGAGCTTGATGTGTTTTTAATTTGTGTACGCGATGAAAGAAAATGAAAGAAGCCATGAAAGTCTCCTTCAAGTCCACCTGGCAACTAAAACACAAAGCGCTTTGGAATCTGTCGCCTCGGGGTCCTTTACTTTCGACACTGAGCGAGCGCTTGGCGTCAAGGCAGAGGAACACCCTCCCGCGTTGGCTGACGGACCATCTGAGGGTGGGTGGCCATCTGCCACAAGCGCCTGGGTGGAGAGTAGACGTGGCCCTTGGCTTTGAAGCCTTCCCAGTTAGGTTAGACATCGAAAAACAAAGCACTGACATGTGGCGCGTTCTCCAGCGCTAGGAAGTAGGGCGCTAACCGTGTCGCAAAGCCCCCTAGTGGACGAAAAAGGCATGAGCGTTACAGTTCTCGCTTCAGAGATGCAGAGAAATATGCTGTAGTTGCGTGCGGTTTAGCAATATTGTCAGTCTGTTTTTGTGGTGCAATAAAATCCAGTTTTACAGATAAAAACACATTTAGCACCAGAAACTCTTTCAATGCTGCAATGAACGCCTCTTCAATTAACCGCAGGGTCTCCAAGAGCAAAGAACCGCCAATTACTCTCATGAGTTATTAATAGCTGTGGCTGTAGGCAAACTGCTGATGTCGCTTAGTAACACCGCAAGACAACAGCCGCTGCATGTGATTAGCACCTGCGGCTAGCTCTGCATGCGCTTGAAAAGACTGGTCATGAATGTCTCGCCATGCGGTTGTGTGCAATCAACTCGTGCCGACTCCGTAGCGCTGTCACAACATTGGTTGTGTGGCTGCTGTGTTGTGCGATATGCTTGCTCGTAAGCGACCATGTGGTCCAAAAAAACCTCCACACTTTCTCATGCACTCCAAATCATTATTTCAAAAAATGTAAGAAAACATTTTAATCAAATCGTAATTTAATTTCTATGTAAATATATATTTAGATCTATATAATATGTCTTACAATATAATAAAGAATTACAATAATATAATACTAATATTACATTATTAGTATTATATATTAGTATATTTTATATATAAAATATCTGGTATTTGATTTGATAAAAATGTAATTAATTAAATTAAATCTTAAGTTTTATTGTTAATGCTCTTTTAATGCCGGATAATTACAACATTTACTGTATTTTATCCCCTTAAAATACCCTTGATAACCATTCTAATAGTAATAAAATAATAAAAGTACAAATAATCATTTATATCAAGCAATATATTTATTAATTATTATTATTCATTCATTTATATCAAGTTTGTTAGCTTCTGAGCTGCTTTAGCCTGCTAGCTAGCACATCCCCTGTTTGATTGTAGAAGTCAAATCCAAAAAAGAAATGAAACTGCACAGTTTGTGCCTGTAAAACAAACATAAGTCAAGACATTCAAGGAAGACGTTTTGACTTTGAAGACAATTTTATTGACCGTTTGGACAGCAACGGCCGCGAAGATGTGATTTAGCTTCAACGCACCGGAGACATCGTTGCTAAAGTCAGGGATCAGAAAAAGTCAGCACAGTCTGACGTTCAAAGCTGCAGCTTTACCGGGCGGGGGCCGAGCGTTTCTTCCCCGTCGGCGAAAACGAGGCGCAGCATCAGCACTGAGCTAGCTAGCCAGCTGTGCTCGCTCACGTCATTTAACGAGCGCAGGCGCGGATTAATCGAGCTTGACACAAAGCCTCTTCGCTGCCTCTATCTGCTTCGCCCAAACTTGGAGGAGCCGTGGGGGGATTGAGCACACGGGCTTTTCCCAGCGTGGCGCCGTGTCCCCTATTTACCGTCTTTCACCTTTCACTTTTACATTGACGCAAACAGTCCAGAAGAGTCCAATTTCCACTCTTTGTGCACACTTTAACGTGCAAAATAAGCCAAAATGGAACCAAAGAAGGTGAGAAACACTGAGGAATTCAAGACTAAACTCTTGGCAAAACAGAAAGGTGGCGACCGTGTGGTGTCTTTGGGAACACTCACGTCTTCCTTTATCTCTTTCATTCATCATTTATATGCATTTCAAATAGTTTTATCCCATCTATCCACCGGATAGTTGAATCTCGGATTCAGGTGGAGCAGTGTGCTTTTCGTCCTGGTCGTGGAACTGTGGACCAACGCTACACCCTGGGCAGGGTCCTTGAGGGTGCCCAACCAGACCACATGCATTTTGTGGACTTGGAGAAGGCATCCAACCGTCTTCCTGGAGGAGTACTCCAGGAATACCAGGTAAGGCTGTTCTTTCCTGCATGACCGATGTCAGAGTTCGGTTTCCATTGCCGGCAATAAGTTGGACTTGTTTCCAGCGAGGGATGGACTCCGCCAGGGCGACCCTTTGTCGCTGATTCTCTTCTTTTTATTGGTTTGCGTTCAAAATAACTTGAAAAGCTGTGACTGGATTGGATGAACATTGCGAGATAGGGCCATTTTCGGCATTTGTGCATAAAACGCCACAAAGAATGGCCAGAGCACTTGGAAAACAGAACACACAACTCTACAAAATATCAAAGACTGATCCAAAAAATGTAGGATTATTATTTTGCTGTGAATCACAATATGGGGGAACTTTTTACACTTGGCGGAGGTCTGGCTTCATCAAGCCGTGACCCTCAACTCTCACTGGACCCGTTCGCAGCCGAGTGTGAAGCAGCTGGGTATGAGAATGGGCACCTCCAAGTCCAGGTCCAATGTTTCTCCCCCGGAAAAGGGTGGAGTGCCATCCCTGGGTCGGGGATGAGATCCAGCCCCAAATGGAGGAGGTTCAGTACCTCAGGGTCTTGTTCACGAGTGAGGGAAGGATGAAACACGAAATCAACAGGCGGATTGTGGCGTCTGCAGGGATGCCGACTCTGCATCGATCCGTTGTGGTGAAGAGGGAGCTGAGCTGAAAGGCAAAGCTCCCAATTTACCGATGGATCTGCTTTCCAACCCGGTCGTGAGCTTTGGGTAGTGACCGAAAGGACAAGAACGCGGGCACAAGTGGCCGAAATCCGAGAGAAACTCAGAGTAGAAGCACTGCTCCTCCGCATTGAGAGGAGTCAAATGATGCAAACCTGAGAGGAGCACCTGAACCACCTGGGCTACGCCCTGCACCAGATCCAGAAGGCAGGACTGATACTCAACCCAGCCAAGGAGGGTGGCCATGGAGGAGGCCCGATACTTGGGCTATCGGTTGGGACGTGGAGAGGTCCTGCCTCAGTCGGACAAATTGGAGGCCACCCGAGCCGGTCACGGACAAAGAAGGAAGTCAGCTCCTTCCTTGGCTTAGCAGGCTGGTATTGGAGGTTTGTGGCGCCGTTTGCCACCAGAGCTGCGCCTCGCACGGCGCTAACTGCCAAGAACCAGAGGCTTTCCAGATGCTGCAGACGGTCCTGTGCTCATCGCCGGTGTTGGGAACGCCTCTGTGGGACCGGGGGAGGTCCTGGCACAAGGTGATCCGGGGGTGGAGCACCCAGTCATATACCTGAGCCGCAAGCTGCTTCCCCACGAGACCTGGTACTCAACGGTGGAGAGGGAGAGCCTTGCCAATAAGAGAGAGTTTGACCTGGAGATGGACCACCGGGCTCTGACTTGGATTAAGAACGCGAAAGACCGTAACGGTCGCCTGACTCTGTGGTACCTCTCTCTTCAGCCCTCCCCGTTCCAAATTTGTCAGATGTATATACTGAATATTGTAGCAGATCATCGCTCCAGGTCTCCACACATCAGCAACCTTGGGGAGGGAGTAGCTAATGTGACGGAGAGAGAGCGACACCCCTTCACTGCAGTGCACCTGCTTTCTCTCTTTGGCCAGGAGAGCGAGCGTGCACGCTAAGCACGCCGACAGACGCACGGCAGCAAAGCTGTGCAGCAAGGACTTTCGTATTAAACCCTCGCCCTGGCTTCCCCGTGTCCGGACACCCGTTCCCCTATGCTGTGCAGTCCAGGCTTCCACGACGCCACAGCCCCCACGCGAGAAAGGATGACTGCTGTCATCCGATGGCACCAAGACAAAAGAGGCGCTTTCTGATGATGCCTTTCGTTGTCGCGCTTGCAGATGTTAGGTGATCACGGACAGCACTGAGTTGCTGTTTATTAATGTGTCCACAACATATTTCATTGGCCAACGAATGGCCGTTACGTCGACCGTGCTTCTTCTTGTAAATGATGATGTAAGTTTGTTTCAACCAAAACAGACAGAAATACTAAAATACCTCTTTTCATATCTATTGGTGTGCCCGAGGGAGGGGCCCTGGGGGGTATTTAATTCAAAAATCAGCTCCAAAATCCTGTAAAAGCTGCATATGAATGCATTCATGTGCGAGTGGAAGCGACGTCGCGTGAGGAGATAAACGTATGAAGGTGTTTCTTTGTCCATGTGAAAAACCATTCATGTGTCGAATAAAAAAGTTGCTATGAATAATTTATGGCTTCAACAATAAGGCTGACAATGTGCTCCCTGCAAGAATGCTACATTGTACAGAGAAGATATATCATTTGATTCAAAATAACAAACATTGTGCGTCATCCTTATCAACGGCCAACTGCCACACGCACGCACAAAAGAAAGCAGCTGCACGCCGGCTGATAATAAAATCTCCCAATGTGTGTTTTCTGCTTTTATGAAAGAGCCGTGAGTGTAATTGTAGCTCGGTGGGGGCTCGCTGGTGTGTGCTGACAAACACGACTTCCTCCTTTCAGTCAGGCTGACCCGGCCGTCCAGGCAGGCTGTTTGCCGGAATCATCCCACCTGCCGGAAAACACCTTTCCACTCTCTCAAAGGTCCCCCCAACGACGCAAAAGGGACTTTTTCATGATGTGCTAACAGGAAGAGGATCAGGGGTCACATGGTGATTCTTTGCATTATAGATATGCCAAGTTAGACATATTTCACCAAAAACTGCATCTCCACTTTGTCATATGCGGCAGGTAAAGAAAGGCTAGCATTAACAGCGACTTCACTCTTTGCTCTCTTTTTGGGGTTATTTTTTCAGTTTACCAAACATTTCTACTTTCTTCTTCAGTCATCTTCCAAAATGTTCTTTTTGTAATATTGTGACTTAAGATGCAAGATGGCGCCCTCTAGTATAACTGCCTGTTTTACTGTGCATATGACAATTAAACTCTTGAATCTTGAATCTTGAATCTTTATTGCCATAATATTACCATTTTTTCCCCCAACCAAATTTTCCAAAAATGACAACTTTAGTCTGTTTTGTTTATTTCTCATAATATTCTAACATGAAAAAAATAAGAATTCCTTTAATATTTCAACTCTACGTTACTAAAATGATATTTTTTTTCCCTCATAATATTTGGAGTTATTCTTGTTTCTATACGTATTACGACATTATTCGCGTGATATTTAGACTTTATTCCTAATATCACTTCTTCCCCAACCTAATATTCCAAAAACAACAACTTTATTTTGCTTTGTTTGCTTGTCATAACATTATGATGTTTAAAAAAAACAACAAATTGTCTTTAATATTTCATCTCTACGCTACTAAAATGACATTATTTTCCCTCATAATATTTGCAGTTTGTTCTTGGAGAGTTGCAGCTTTTTCTCTTCATATTTGGACTCTTTTCTCGTAAAATGACAGCTTTTTCGACTTTCTCCTTCTCCTAATGATGGTTTTATTCCCATCATATTTTGACGTTATTCTCGTCACGTTATCATTTCTTCCGCAACCTATTTTTTCAAAAATTTACAAAATATGTAAAAATCCTTGGCGTTGATGTGGAATTCCCAACTCTGAATCATTTCGTGGTTTTCCAAAGCTGGTGGTTTCGTTCCAAATAATACCGCACTGGGGGCTTTCAGCTTTAATGGTTCCGCTCACAAAAGAAGCAAAGTGGCCAAGCAACAATAAGAAACCATTAAAAAAGAGAGCGAGGGACTTCCTTGAAAAACTAAATGCAGGAGGAACCCACCCACCCCACCTGGCCTTCAGCACGTTTTCCAGGCGTGAGTGCTGAGCTTCAAATTGTTTGCGATCTAATTGTGGATGTCCGGCTTCCCGTCACTCATGCAGCTTGTGGCGGCGTGACAGCTCGTGAAAGCAGCAGACTTGACAGGCGAGGCCTGCGATCGTTTATTTAATACACACGCCGCTTCTCCCGAGTGCTCCTTTTAAATTTCAATCAAAGACAAACACGATGGTGGAGAAGGACAGCGAGTGTTGATGATGGAGGAGTGGACATGCTTGTTGTGTTTGATGCTAATCATGTATTTGATGTCTTTGCAATGCAGGAGAATAAGATGCCAATCAGCCAGGCGAGCAGATATCGTTGCAAAGGTTGTGATGGTATCCAATTAGGAGTGATATCAAGGCCCGGGTCTCGTTAGGCTTGCATCACACGCTTAAACACGTCATCTTTCAGGCTTTGCAGTGTCCAAACAAGACACTTACTGCTTTTGAAGGGCACACGACTGAAGGTGGACAAAGAAGCTTGGACCCGTACGTTTACATTACGTGTGCACCTCAGTGGGTTTCATGTTAGTGTGGAAAGGACACAGTGATGTTTTACATCCATTCTGTATGTCCAGCATGTGAGTGGACATCGTGTGTGTATGTAGGTGGATTGTGTCTTTTTTTTAAATACATTTATTTGTTATTATTATTTGTTTTGCAGTGTTACTTTTTATTTTTAAATTAAAAACCATTTACCACTTTAAATTTGAAAAAATGAATTACGTAAAACAAGACAATGCCAAATGTCTTTTTCTAATGTATTTAGTTGTGTTTTTTTGTATTATTACTTTTTATTTTTAAAACTAAAAAAGACTTTAAAATGAAAAAAAATAATGACATTAAAAAAAGACAATGCCAAATGTCATTTCAACTTTTTTTATATACTTTTTTTTGTATTCCAGTGTTCCCTCATTTATCGCGGGGGATAGGTTCCCAAAATAGCCCGCAATAAGTGAAATCTGCCAACTTTATTTATAACTTTATCTGTAACATTTTCTCACATTTCTCTTGTTTAAACACTCTCAAAGTTCAAATTTTGTTTGAATTTTAATGATCAGTCTACTAGGTTGGCCACAAGAAAGTATTAAGTGACTCGGGCGTATTCGCTCCTCTGGCCGTGCCTCGTCCTGGCGCCGTTCAGCTGTAATGTTTTAATGCTTTAGTATCCTCGTTAAAACGTAGCGCTCCTGCCGTCGCCTTCCTCGTCCTACTCCTTGGGCCGAAGATTCATTTAGCCGGTTAGCTTCTTCTTCTTCTTCAAATGCTTATTGGTGGTTAGCAAGCAGCTCACGCAGTTAGCTCGCTTGCTAGCAACTGTTGACCTTCATTTTTTTAAATTAAAAACAATTTTAAGATAAAAAAAAATGTATTAGATTTTCAAAAAAGACAATTCCAAATGTCAAATGGTAACACTTAGGCCCCAATGCAAGTGGACTGAAACTGTGAGAAGTGAAAGTGTTTTTTGTATCTGCACTTTTATTCAGACTCTCACCAAAATAGTTTGTATGTCACTGCACACGCCACCTTGGCACAACGTGTGGTCAAAGTGTGAGGAGTTTTTGTGCTCACTGTCAGCACCTCGGTGAGCGAAAATGGCAACACAACACACACAACAACGCGCACGCCGCTGAGGGTTGGATGCTGAGAGACCATCGCTGATGGCCTGCTAGAGAAAGAACATTTCACACAAAAGAAATAACGCGTCCCGCTTCCCCGCGGCGTGAAAGCAGCAGCAAGCGCATGAAGCTGATTGATGGAGGGCATGGGAGGGGGGCCGCAGCAAGCCCCCTCTACACCAATAATTCAAGTTTAATCGGCGCTCCGCAGGTGTGCGCTGAACAAGTGAGCAGATTTACTCCCAAGTCTAACCTTATCTCACACACACACACACACACACACACACACACACACACACACACACACGATGGCCGCTTACAAGCGGAATTACGCTGATTGGCAAAGAGGTCACCCTTGATAAGGAGGGAATTGCTAGAAAATGGTGTTTACCAGCGAGGCGCAGATAGCGATCACACCGAGGCAGCGCTGGGCCTAAAGGCCGCCGACTCCACCCACAAACGTGTGCAATTCACAGCCAGTGTGGAAAAGCCATGAGAGGCGCAACTTCTCACTTCTCACTTTTTACGCCGACGTCGAGTCGGAAAACACACGCACATGAAATGTTAGCTCACGTGGGGCGTGTGATGGAATGGATAGACACGAGTACCTTGTTGGGATGATTGCATCGTGTGCGTGGAAATGGACGCACCTTGTGTGTTGTGTGTTGTGTGCGTGTGATGCTGTGAATGGACAAACAGATGTGAACATCACAAGGACAGATGTTTACATTGAACGTGTGCGTGCGTCTGTTTGAGAGATGGACAGCTGTTTCCACATCTACACTCCTGATCTGCTCCCGATAAACTGCTAGAATTTGCATTTTGCACATTTGGATCTTAATGAGGTTTTAAGTAGAGCTACAATATGCAAAACAAGAAGGGGGGTGAGACATAAAGCACTTTGAAAAAGTCATTTATTGAAAACAACAATTGAACTGCAATAGGCTGTTTATCAGCTGATCAAAGGTTTAAGACCATCGCTCAAAAAAGAACCAAAAACTCTCCAAACCAGAACAACAAATGTTGTCAGTAGGACTCAGTAATGAGGAGCTCCACCGTTCTTGTTCATCACTTCCAAGATGGCTTTGGGCATGCTTGATGCTTGATGTGTTTCCAGGAGGCTAGTGGGAACATTGCTCCAAGTGCTGAAGATGGCTTCACCAAGGCCATCAACTGTCTGGAACTGATGGCCATTTTTAGAAACTTCCCTTGCCATCCATCCCCAAATGTTCTCTATGGGATTGAAATGGGGGGAACATGCAGGATGGTCCAAAAGAGTGATGTTCTTCTCCCTGAAGAAGTCCTTGGTCAAGCCAGCATTGTGACCTGCAGCGTTGTCCTGTTGAAGAACCCAGCTGGTACCACACAGACGAGGGCCCTCATGAGGGACGTAAGCATCCGCCGTTTGACGACCCTGCACCACCTGAAGCTCCAGTCTTCCACTGAATGAAAAAGCACCCCAGATCATGATGGCCCCCCCTCCACTGTGCCAGGTAGAAAACATCTCAGGTGGGATGTCCTTGTCATGCCAGTAACGTTGGAAGCCATCTGGACCGTCAAGGTTACATTTTTCCTCATCAGAGAATAAAACTTTGTTCCACCTTTCAATGTCCCATGTTTGATGCTCCCTGGCAAAGTCGAAACGGGCACTTTTGTGGCGTTGAAGGAGACGAGGTCTTTGAATTTCTTTGTTTTTTAAACGCAGATGGCGTCTGATGGTTATTGCGCTGCAGTCGGCACCAGTAAGGCCTTCATGTGGGTGGAAGACCGCCCTGTGTCTTGATGACAGCCAATCGGATCCTCCGGCTCAGCGCAGGTGTGATTTTTTTTGGTCTACCACTTGATTTTTTTGTTCCATAATGCTCAGGATCTTTCCAAAAACTTAGAATGACTGACAGAGAATGCCTGACACCACATCAACATTAGGAGCAGGTTTTGGCTTTTCTAGCCTGTGGTCTTAAACTTTTGATCAGGAGATACGGTGATGCACTGCACTGCTGATGGGGACGTCATACAAGTTCATGTCAAAACTCCTAAGATCCCTTCAGTGTGTGTATGTGAATGGACAGACACATGTTTGTGTCATGTGACCGGGCCAACGGATGTGTGTATTTTGTGTGTATGTAAATGTGATCAGGCGTGTTCAGCTGGATCAGATATGATTCAAAGTTTCCTAATGAAGGTTTTTGGCTTTCTTGGTGGTGGGGGGTTGTGGGGGGAGGGGGGGTGGGTGTCGACGCGGATGGAATTGCTGGCAGAGACGACTCCGCCAAATAATCACACATCTCGCTGTCCCTGGGCTCCAAAGAGATTTTCAGCTCCTTTGAGCTCATTGTTTTCATTTTCCGGGGCTGCGACTCTGCTTGGCTGTCGCTGCTCTTCATCAGCAGTCCCTGTGCATTTCCCTGGGGAATTGGAGGGCTAAACGCACGAAAGCTTATTTGCCTTTTTATGGGCAGACACCAGCACGGCTGCGACTAAATGCTGCGCTGCCGCACACGAGGGCTGCCGATCGATAATGTGTTTGCTGTGTGCACATTTTTATTTATGAAACGTTGTGTTGTTTAAAACATGGACCTCAGTGTATAAAAAACAAACACAACGTACAAGTAGACACTGGCAAAGTAGACTGCCCATCACTCAAATATCATTCTCTTCAAGCAAATCATCTCACAAAACATCATCACAACTAACATTAGGTTTGCAAAGGCACCCGAAAACTAAGTGAAGTGGAAACAGGCTGTTAAAAACATAAATACTGACAACTGGGAGTGTTCTCAAAGACACAATGTGGCAGAGACACACCACCTTCCTGTTTTGCCATGAGTTATTCTTTGAATTCAGTCCAACTCAGTCGTGTTTATCACCTTTTTTATCAAAATGCTGGCACCTGAAACTTCCTGTGGCTCCATTTTGGGTCATTGTGGTGAGAAACACTGTTGAATTCAGGCAATAACTCATGGCAAAACAGGAAGGTGGTGCTGTCTCGCTGCCACATTGTGTCCTTGGGAACACTCACGTCAAGAATCACGTCTTCAGTGGAGGTAAAAGTCACCTTAGATGTTCATTCATCCATTGCATTCATCCTTTCTATGTATTTACATGCGTTCCAATTGTTTACTGCATGTAAAACTATAACTGCACAACCAGAAAAATGGGTTTTGTGTCTGGAAGGGATTCATTACATTTACTTTATGTCTTATGAGAAAAGTGGATTCGGTTAGCGTCTGTTTCAGTTAGCGTCGGACCTTCTGGAATGAATTAATGACGCTAACCAAGGTTCCACTGTAACAACTAGTTTTGGAGTTGCAACAATGATTCAATGACTCTGCGATTTATTGATTATCCACTTAACTATGTTGGTATTTTTTGATGTAAAAATGTAAATATTTGTACATTTCCTTAGTTGTCCATGAAAGCAGAGCTATTATCTTTGTGTTTTAGGCAAAACAAGATATTCACCCACTTATGATGACATGATTGTGTGAATGGACAAACCGACTGTATGTGTGTAGTACATGCTGTAGTTAGTACACATCTTCAATTGGACCTGGTGAGGAGAGGATGCCGGAGCTGGTGCTCGCATATGCAGCTCGTATGACAACGTGGATGGACGAACGAGTGCGAGTGTCGTGTTTACGTGACAGGAAAAGCCAGCTGATCTTCCTTCGTGGGCGCCTGGAGTTGGAAAGGGATGGTTGTAGCTTCACTCGTGTCCCCTCTTCAAGTGACTTTGTGCTGAATTGGATGTCACGCCCCGCCTCCCCGCAGCCTTGCTTTGAAAACATATTCTTTTATTTGCCGCCTTCGATCTGACATTTTTACACGCACAGACAAACCGTCTCCCATCAGATGATCTTCCATCACGGGGTGGCACAGCTTGTTTCTCCTCTCCGTCATTTTCTTTCACCTTACGTTCCGCACGCCAGCAGGCACGGGACGCCTCAGTGTTCATTAGCCTTCTGACTGGAGTTGGTCACGTGTTTGGCGTGAGTACGTTGCCGCAGTGGCTTTCCACGCCGCCTCAGGGAAATCACCGCTTCGACATACATTAACAGGTCAGGTAATCCTCAGCATGAACGTGGTTGGCTTTCCAAAAGACTCTTGTGTTCAGGAAACGGTGGATAAAAGCAGGAAACAAGAGGAGTGGTCGGGTAGTAATGAGCTTTCAAACCGGCGTGTTACGTAAGGACAGCCTGAGTACTAAGTCTTACTTCGTCTTCTTAAATCCAAGGCAGTCAGCTTTAGGAGCGCTCGCCTCGAGAGGCTTACTTCACCAAGTGTCACACTTCCAAAGTGCTGATGATCACTTCTCAGCTCAAAGGGGGGGGGGGCTCCGCTTTTGAGAAGTCAGTATGGAAACACACATGGCGCTTGGTTTGGTTCGGGGGTGTCCATACTTTTTCCACAGAGGGCCACGTAGTGAAAAATGAAAGGATGCAACTTTGCCACTTTTTATTTTGTAAGGAAATGCGAAGCTTTGTCTTTCAAGCGGAAACGCCAAAAATGATTAGTATCAACTTGCTCCTTTTTTTCCACATATTTCAACTTTCGATTTCCATCAGTTTTGCTGTTTTTTCTCCTATTATGGTTGTGGATAGCTAGATACACACTTGAATCATCTCCAAGACAACCTCACGTTCCCAGCAGCTCTCCAAAAATCAGAATAAAGTCATCCTAACAACCAGTCAAGGCAAGACAGGCAAGACAAGAAAAGAAAAATAAGAAAATAAAATAAGAATAAATACATAAATAATACAGAACGGTTCACTTCCAACTTGTAGTGCAATGATACATAATAACAAACAATAATAATAATTATTATTATTATTATTATTATTCATTGAAGGTGATTTATTTGATTTGATTTATTCCCATAATACTTTTTCCCCAACCTAATTTTCCTCCTCCTTGTTTTTTTATTTCTCATATTACGACTTAAAAAATATCATATTTTTTCTTTAATATTTCAGCTCCACGCTACTCAATTATATTTCCTCATAATTTTTTTTTTTTTTTCAGGACTAAACACGGGGAGGCCGCGTTTCAGTTTGATGCTGCCAAAATCTGGAACAGTCTTCCAAAAGATGTGCGACAATCCTCAACTTTGGCAAAGTTCACATCCAAGCTTCAACCGTGCATGTGACAACCGAAAGCATTTTATCCGCAATCTTCATCTTTTTTGTTTTATGGAATGATTTATGGAATTTCACGTCATGAATTTAGAAATATTTTATGATTTTATGAAGCGATTCCAGATTTCTTCTTGAACAATTTGCTTCTTGTAATTGTGTCTTTATTTCTGCAATATTTGGACTTTATTCTTATAATATTACATAATATAACATTTTTCACAACCTCATTTTGCAAAAATGACAATTTTATTTATTGTTTTGGTTGTTTTTATAATTTTGTTTTTACCCATTTTATTTTTGTCATATTATGATTTTTTCTTGTAAAATTACAACTTTTTCTTTCAATATTTTCGCTTTATTCTTGTAAAATGACTGCTTTTTTTTTTTTAATCATATTTTTAGAACGAGCGTGGGCTGCAAATGGCCCCCGAGCCGCACTTTGGGTTCGTTTGTTAGTCCGTCAAAGACTACGTTAGCGATGAAGTTGGCTTGTTGCTTACTGCACGAATCAGTACGTTCGTTAGTTACTCAGCTTAGTTCGCCGTGTCCTCGGCTGGTTATAGTCAGCCAGAGTCACGTTGTCATTAGTCCGTCAGTATCAGTCAGTTCGTTTGTGAGTCGCTCGGGAAATGTGTCGGCCAGTTCGTGAACGTGTCGCTTTGTTATGAAGTTGTTCTGTTATTCAGTGAGTCCGTTTTCTAAGTTGTTACGTTAGTCAGTCGCTTAATTTGTATGTCGTCCCGTCCGGGAATTACAGCGGTGTCTCGGTTTTCGTTATGAATTCATCCCGAAAGCTACGACGGAAGCCGAAACATACAAAAAGCCAGTCCATTTCTCCCGGAGGAAATCATGTAAATCCAATGAATCAGTTGGCAACACCCAAAAAAACAGCCTTTTAGTGAGTCGGTCACTTGAGTTGGTCCATGAGGAGGTTGGTCTGTTAGTAAGTTAGCTGTTAGCTGTTCAGCTAGCTCGGCCATTAGTGTGTTAATTAGCTAGTCGGATAAGACACCCAAATGAACAGAAACATTGGTTACAGTCCACTGGGTCACTTTCAAACGCATTGCTGCCGCCTACAGGACTGGAGGGAAACGTCATCGCTCGCCGTGTCCAATCAGCCTTCACGTAGCGCACTCCGCTCTCATGTCTCCACCGCCTCCCCTTTTCTCTCCCGTGTGCCGTGGTGACTGGTTGTGGACATCAAAGCTAAATCCAATTAGCGACTGCGGCATGGATTAATAGCATCACGTTCCCTCGGTTCATTCCTACCTCTTCACTGGCTGCTGGAATTCCCGATAAAATGCCTTT